>NW_008246054.1:7020513-7045280 GCF_000691975.1 Corvus brachyrhynchos
AGAGAGATCTACGGAAGGACTCTGAAATTTTCCCAGATTTTCTCTCTACAGAGAAATCTCTTCATTATTTAGCATTACTATCAGTTTTTTCCCCTGTGTGTTTGTTAAATAAATAGTTTTTATCTCTTTCACTTTCCTTCGAGGAAAACGTTTTTTTCCCGAACCTAGTGGGGGAGGGGTGGTTGTAACCTGCCTTCTCTCAGAGGATCTATTTCTAAATTTGGCCAAACCGGCACACTGCTCTATCTGTTAATTGGATTAGATGATCTCAGAGGTCTTTCCCAACCTAAGTAATTCTATGATTCTACTCTTAGCACTTCTCATACCCTGTTTTCCAGGTAGGGCAGCACGTCAGTCTGTGTTAGCCACTGTGTCTAGGGTGTCACAGCCCAGCTGTCAGAGAGCTGGAAAGGATTATCATAACCTCAGGCACCTCCCTTAACATGTAGATAACCAGAGGAACCCAAATATCCTCCCCTCTCCAGGGGAAAACGTCGGCCAAGTGCCTTGCTGAAGCCTGTGGGATTTAAAGTCTGTCAAATCAAGAGAGTGACTAGCCAAGATGTGGTGCCTGGATGCAGAAAAAAGGGCATGCACCTGAAAAAACCCCAGTAATTTTTCATTTTGATTTTTTTTTTTAATTTGCTAATTCAAGGAGGGCAGGAAGACAAAATTCCCAGGGTGTTACGTCGTGGAGTATGGCTGGAATTTGCTGTTTCTAGTCTGATTTGGTTCAAAGAGAGTTTTGATATCAAAAATTATATGTCTGCATGGTTATATTGTAAAAGGTGGTAGCAAGAAGGGTAGGAAGCAAGAAGAGAATGGGGAGATAAAAGAGAAGTCATTGCAACAGATTGCATTGTACAACATGTTCTGAGTTTTTCCCCCGAATTTTTGGTTCACACTGCCCTTAACATTTAGATTTTCATCTGTTTGCTTCTTTTTGTGAGAGGAAAACTATGTTAGGTGTCTCATAAATGCTTACATGGAGATGTTTCCCATCTGCTTGCAGATGCACCATGCCTGCTTTCTGCAGGAACCTGGCACTTCTCAGCTTTTAAATGAAACTGAACCCACTCCATTTGCTGGATGGTCACAGTCCAAGGAGAAAAATGAACATTTCTCAGTGCTGATGATTCTGTTACAGTGCACTGAGCTCTGACAATATCTCCAAACATCCGCTGCAGGTCTCTTTCTTGAGGAAGGACCCCTTCAATTAAGGCCAAGAATTAAGACAGACAAAGCCATTCAAGACGCACACTCTCATTTCTGCTTTGTGCATAAACAGAATTATGACTTCCATTTTCTTGGCCACCTTCCAACTAACTCTCCTCCTTCACTGTGTGATATATCCATCTCCTTCTGGTCATGCAGCACCATGGAACTTCTCCATGCACTGCTCAGCGTGGGCCGCCTCCATCCTGGGGTGGTTTCACTCCAGCAGTGGGTGGGCAGCCCCTGTTTGCTGTGTTCCCTGGGACTCTGCTCTTTGCTGGGCAAGGTTAGTCACTGCTTTTGGCACACTCTGAGGTGCTCAGACGTGGAGGGCTCTGCTCTACCCTCTTCTCCACAGGCAACCCAGCCAAAATCCAGCAGTGCCTCCAAACCCTCCAAACCTTCCCAGTTTGCTGCTTGCACAGATCTCATCTGTCTCCTTCTCTTTGGATTCGCCTGCCTCAGAGAGGCTTGTGCATTTTGCAGACAGCGTGGGGGTGGAGGGTGGGGGTGGCAGGGAAGATGAAGAACTTTGTGATATACTGAGTATATAGAACAGTATATAATGTACTGAGTGATGCAACAGCCAGAGAACTAAGTGGATGCTGCTGCCTTGTGATTTAATGCTTGCAAATGGCTTATCTTCTTCTGAAATACTGTTAATTTAATAGACAAACATCCCAGGATAAAGGCTCACCAGAGACACAGCTGATGGGATAAACATCGAGAGATTAAAGACCTGTGGGCAAAGTGTATAATTCTGTTATTAAAATCCCAAAGTGCTCCCTTAAAATTAGACCCTACTAGAGGAACAGGAGTGGAAAAACCTATGCTTAAAAGGGGGAGTGATGGTGTTGAGCACTTCAGAATCATTTGCTAAGCAAAGTTAAAAAGGATAATAGCATGGAGCTTGGTCTTCTGCTTGTTTTCCTCCTGCTGTCCCTAACTACCAAAGTGGTATCAAAGAAACCTACTTATTAGCCATGAGTTGAGAACATTTTCCAGAGGCAGCCAGAAACCTATCAGTGACAGCATTTCTATGACCTCCTAATTGTGCCCCACACAATGTGTGGCTGTTAGGCCCAGGAGGCAGCTGCATTTGCAAAGTGAGTCCCAAGTCATTATTTCCCAGCTCAGGAGTGAGCCTGGCATGTGAATGGTGCCTGTTAGGGCTCATTTTTGCAGCGATTGCAGCCGGGATCAGGCACATAGCACACTCACTGCTGCCCAGGCTCTGGCACAGCCTGTACCACTCTGTGCTGTGCTTTGAGATCACATGAAAGGATTTGTCACCACCAAACAGGACAGCCAGTGGAAGCTGAGTCCTAGGGATCCCAATCGTCTGGAAAAATCCAATATGAACAAGTCCAACCCTTAATTTGTTGTACAACATCAACTGGTTTCACCAGATTCCCTAAACAATAATCCAAAGTGGTTGGCTTGGGCTTCCCTAGCACTGAGCTCTCTCTCTGAATGCTTCCCGTGATCCCAGAGCATCTTTGCTGATGTGCAGGTCATGGAGACAGTGAGTTTGATTCTCCTGGATTAGATAAGGTGCTGATCTGAGAGAGGGGAAATGCTCAAGTAACTGCAGTGACATCCAGGAGGTGTTAGAGGAGGAGCATTGCAAAGCAAGAGAGGTCTTGTCACATCACCTACAGGGACATTGCTGCTGTTGGCAGCCAAGGCACAAAGCCTGGGGGGAACATGAGCATTGGGGAACCAAAGACAAAGGCAAGGAGAGCCACAGCACCTGGTCTGCTTTCTGCCTGAGGGCCGGGGGTTCTGACTGCTGCCCTTGGAGAAGCATCTCTGGGGGTGTCCTATGGGTACAGGAGGCCAGTAACTGATGAAGATTTAGTTGCTTGTTGTTCTGGTCAGCAGAGTTGGGTACAGGAGAGCTTTTTGACTGGAAGTTTCTCTGGATACAGCTGCTAGTTAGCTGGGCCTTTCACTCTGGAGGAATTGTTAATGCTGTGGTTAAAATTTGGAATTTGTCTTTCAGCACATATTCCAGGTTTTGAACTTTTTTTCCCCCAAAACTCCAACAGTTCCCCGTGACTTATGATGTGAAAATTCTGAAGAAAATACCATTTTATGAACCTCCAACAGTCTTTCCACAACACACACACTTGTTTGATTTTTGTTGTTTGGGGTTTTTTATGTGTATGAGAATTATAATATACATTAAGGGGAAGAAAATTCTATAAGACTGAAAGAAATAAAATATCCTATTATCACAAACTAAATGGCTGCCTTCCATTGAAATTTTACTTAAATCAGTGTTTGTTACTGTAGCAACTTTGATTTTAAGAAATGGATGTTTTCCAGTGGGAGAACATCCCATCAAGATGCCGGCTACTTCTGTGCTCCATGGAAATGAAGCTTGCTTTCCATGCACAGGTATCCTGTGTTTGAATCCCTGAGCGTGCAATTACTTAGGAGCTCCAACAGAATCAGCTTCTTCATGAAACTTGTGAGAACTTAATATTTCTGAGGCTGTTAATCTCTATATCACATTTGATTACAAGTGGTCAATCAGTACAAAAGTTTTTGGATAGGACTGTGTGGTGGAGTAGATGGATAAAGGAATTCTCATTACTTTGTACATTCAAAGAACATGATTTTGTTAGGAAATCAGGCCAATAGTACACCTTTTAAAGGTTAATTTGGCTTTCACTCCACTCAGGATGAGTTTTATGCAAGGACGTTGTGCCAGGATGTTATGCAAGACACAACCAGAGCAGGAATCCCTCCAGGCACATCTTTTGGAGCTGCATTAGGAAGAGAACCCCCAGATTAATACTTGCCAGTGACAGATTACTCCGAAATCAACTGATCATGACAAAATGCACTTTATTCTGTATTAGTCACATACCACTGATAGCAATATTGGAGTCCATAAACATGCTTTTAATAGTCAAATATTCTGTAATGTATGCTGAGTCTCCCAGTAAGTGGAAATTAAATGGACAATTTAGTGTATCATCTCCATGCATAGGCTCAGAAGCATTTCTCCAGCAGATAAACACTGACAGCAAAGCTGCTGTTCAACAGAAAACTGCAGCTGCCAGATGTTAAAGGTTTTGGTGTTTGAATGTCTTGTCCCAAAGAAAAAGGTTGACATTTGCTGTTGTACTGGCATGTATTCTGGGGTGAGAAAAAAGGAATTCCAAGTCTATTCTGAAGGCAAGAAAGGCTGGTGGGTAAAGGAGAGGACATGAAAGGCCTAAGGATCCCTGTTCCAGGCCTGGTTTTGGTCAGTGGAATGGTTCATCTGATCCTTTTCCTCTCATCCTTGTCTTCTGTGCAGCACCTTACACACTTCTGTATCTGCAGGATGCACCAGCAGCTTGCTCAGGTACCAGACCTGACATTGAAACCAAGTTCCAGCAAGGGGAAAACCTATTTAACTTTTCTTGGCATGACTCTGTCCATCAGTAGTTGTATGACCCTCCCTCACCTCAGGAAAAGGTTTCTATGTGTTTGCTCTCGTAACTTGTACCAGTCCTGCAAAGAGACACAATAATAAAAAGTATTAAATTGGCTTGGCATGCAAGACAGAGCACCTGTTTGTAACACTGTGGAGCAACAAGGAGTCCCCAGGCAGGTGCAAAGGAGGAATTTTATTTACAAAAAAACCCTGCCTTTTTATGCCGTTAGTTGGTTGTTAGTTTACATCGTTTTAAGGCACAACAAACCAAATTTAACCAACCACCACACACCACAGTGCAGGCACGAGGAGTTCATGCAGAACTCCTCACTTCCTCTATTCTGGCTGAGTCATTCTTCCCCAGTCCATTTCTACTTAGGCTGAGTAACAGGCCAGAGCCACGATTTTACCAGGCCTTGCCTTTACAAAGCTTTACCCATTGGTCACACCTGTAAACTCTCTGCTACCACACTGCATTTGCAGAGGAGGTTGTTAAGAAAACAAATTTCTTTTTTGAATTGTAGTCTGAACGAACTTAAACTGGAGTCCTTGAACAGAGTCACTGAACCTCATTGTTCTTTTTTTTTTGTTTAAAGACCAAGAAAAGAGACTCTCTTCTCAAGAAAATTTTTAAATAAAAGGAACTCCCTGCAATTCTGAAGTTCTCTCAGGTTCCATCATCTTGCAAAAATGCTGTTAAATTCACATAATCACACAGTATTGTAGATAGAGGTCTTGGCGTACCTGTTCACATTGAAATAAGTCAGGGGGAAAAACTCTAGATGGGGAAGGAAATGAAAAACAGACCCAGACAACAGTACCTAGAATATGCTTGGACAAACTGCATTCACATCAGGATTCCTGCTCCTGGAGTGGTTGGAATGGGCATTTAAAATGAAACCAGGTTAAGGACCTTTTTCAGGTTTCCCCTATTAATGGAATTTCAGTTCCCAGTCCCTTCCTTTCTGTCTGTGCTGTGATCTAAGCGTATTATCAAAGCTAGAGCTTCCAGTGGGAAAAAAATCTGCAAAAGAATTCCTGCAGACGCAGTGAGCAAGGCATTCTCCTGTGGGGAGAATATTTACAACCCCAAATCAAAATAACTGACTTGAACCATAAAACTCCCCAACTCAAGCTTCACCTTCAACCCTACAAATGGTAAAGGTGGCACATGATGCATTTCCCACTCTCTGACTTTCAGAAAATCCATTTAAGATTCTTTGAATAAATGTCCAAAGAGAGGGCACAGGAGCAACCATTAACTCCTTGTGCACCCTGGTGGCACCTGCACAGGAGGCAGCCTTACCCCAGGTCTTATCAGAGCAGATGATTAAATCCTTCTGATAACCTGCTCTGAAATAAACTCACAAGAGTCTTCCCTCTGTTTGCTCAGACTCTTTTACACAAATCCTCAGTTTATCCATAAAATCACAATGATGAGCTGGAGGTAAAAAAAAAAAAAAACAAACTGAATTTTTGTGCCTCCCATCTTAATATTTCAGTTTGTCCCTCTGCACAGACTTGCCTTCACGCAGACGAGCCATAAATCTGGCCTGTCACTGTTATGATTATTAGTGGTTAGACCTGATGAATATTGATATGTGGCAAGCGCTCTTTCGACATTAAATACATTTGCCAATTTTCCTCCTCCAAACTCCACCCGTTAATGCTTCATCCAATATGAATCAATATTGGTTTAATAATTAACATGTTTAAACATTTTTTAATGTATATTTCATGATGAGAAGATCTATGTTTATTTTATGATAATAAAATATTTAGAGCCCAGGGAATTTTACTGTGCTGTCATCACAGCATTCATTGGGCCCTTTTCACTCTGCCTGAGGGGGCATCTCTGTCTCCTCTCAGCACAGCCCAGGCTGAAATGGTTCCAGCTCCTTTTGCAGAAGGGCTGTTTATGGGGTCTGAAGATATCTGAAATATGTGGTGGGGCTTGAAGGGAAGGACAGCAGCATGGTTGGAGGGACGGTGCCCACTGTCAGCTCCAAACAGCCACGGAGGCGGATGGGAATCTGACCTGGAGAGACTTGGAACAGATTCAGCTTCAAAAGCAGTTCAGATTCCTGGAAAACATGCACAAAAATGAGGAAGGAAAGAGACGGACTCAGCCTGGCACTGGGAAGGCTTTGAAGAGCCCATGGTGCTCGCTGCATAAGTGGGGGCTCACTCTTCCTCTTGAAGGCAGCGAGTTTGACTTCCCAGGGCTGTTTCTGTACTGAGAAAAGCAATGTTAAAACAAGTTCCCTGGAGTGGGAAGGTTTGGTGGGAGTTTAAAATGTCCCTGCATAAGTGAAGGTGTTTTTCTTCAGTGCTTGTGGAGTATGCACAGAGTCTTGGCAGCCTGACAGAGAAGAAAAACACCTGTAGGGTGGAAAAAGCTTAAGAAACAGAGATCTGGGGATTTTGGTTGGCCTAGGAGGTGTCTGGCTCCTCAGATCCTACAGGACCTCACCACCACCTCACTTTGCAGAGGATAAATGCAAAGAGCACAGGCTGCAGATTCATGCCAGTGGCATTCAGGAAATGCTTTGACTTTTGCACTGACTTACACGAGGGTGAAATCTGCTCCAGCGTCCCAGGATCACCAGGGAATCAGTGATAATGAAGAAACGGGCTTTGAATTCACTAAAATCCAGGTGAAGGTTTCCTGTGAGACTGTGATTAATGTGATAAGGATGATTATGTTTATTTCCATGTATTTGGTCAGAATTATTTGACTGGTCACGGTCCAGTGGCTCCTGATGTTCCACTGCTGGGCAGCAGAACAAACAACTTGTAGTGCATCTGATCTGATCACATAGAGTACTCTCGCAGATGGGCTGGAAGAGTGCTGCAGGGAGGGCTGCTGATTGCAGGAAAACACTTTCCTTGCAAGATTTGGTGTGGAACATGTTTATTCCAGAAATGGATTTTAAAAAGGGAAGAAAAAAAGTAAAAAAAAGAAGAATGTATCAAAATCATGATGTCTCCTGGGAAGAGACTTCCCTGTCAAGGTGCGTTTCTTGATAGCACATCCAAAAGGTAGAAATGTAATGTGGTTTCACACTTTACTTTTTGAACTCATGTAAACTTCTGGTATTCACAAAAAAAGTAGAGTTTTACAGCTTAACCATGCATTTTGTGAAGCTGTTAGATACTTCATGGAAGAAAAAAAAATCCACCAAGGGCATTAAACTGGAAGATAACACCTCTAACTCTGGCAGTCCCTGAGCTGCTGAGCAGCAGAGGCTGAGAAAGACAAGGAGAGAAATAGTGCCACGTGCTACTCTGTTTGCACAGCTTTTCCTAGTGGCAATTTTTTGGCCATTGAACTTCTAATTCTGGATTAGGTGGACTTTTCCTTTCATCTGACAAAACTTATTTTATTCTTATGAAATAAAATATGAAACAGAGCTGAGGAAAGGCCAGCTGGGGTGTTGCTCCCTAGAATTATCCTGTTGTTTGATTTGAGCTTAAGAACCTTTCTGAAAAAGAGGGAGGAGACGATGAATGCTTGCACATCCTGTTTAACATTAGGAAACTTCCTGTGAGATTTGCAAAATAAATACATTTAAAAGACTGGGAAAAAAATTAGAATACCACCCAAAGTCCCTAACAGTTTTCAAATGTTTTAACTTCATTGTGATTATTTTCCACAGCTCTGGTTAGGAGTAGCAATTATATTAATCCTTCTCCTCCAGGTTGTTAATCCTAGTAAAGCAACCTGTTCCTTGGAAGATTGTATGTTGTTAAGGATCTCCCTGAGAACATTTATTCATACTTGGGGAGTGCATTCCTAATTCACACACACACTGTTCATTTAGGCTGAAAGGTACCCCTAGGAAGGGGGGCTGTGCTCAAAGCCAAGGTATCACTTAATTCACACTTAAACCCTTCAAATCAGAAGATAAAATGAAATCCAATGGAAAACCCCACTTGTGTGGTTTGGAGACCTCAGCGGAGAAATCAGTGGGGCTTTGGGTGAGAAAGTGAAGATCACTGAAATTAAAATCACTTCCTCTGAATATGATGACTCTGAGCCAGTGTGAGAGAGGGAAGACAGAAGAAGCTCTCATAGCTCTATGAGCTGGGATATTTATGCTCCAGACCTGAGTGCACGGCGTAAATCGGATGAGACAAGTAAATTGCACCCAATGAGCAGTGAAAGCAGGCAGCAGCATCCATGCGGAATCTCAATTTACACCGCAGCTGGGGTCTGGAGGAGCTGCACGAGAGAGCAGGGCTCTGAGCCACAATCTGCTTTTTCTTCCCTCTTTTTTTCTCCCAGGTACAGTGGATGTGCTCCAGTGGGACCGGCAGCACAACACTGTGGGCTGCGAATCCCTCACCCAGGGCCTGCAGATCTGTGTCCCACATCTGAGGCTGGCTTCCACACTGTGCTAATAGCCTAGGAAATATTTACATGGGCCTCATACTCTGACATGGATTGCTGTCATTTCCGTGTTAATACTCTGCTGTTCAGCAGCCAGTAACCTTTGTCCTTGTGAAATGCTCCTGTGGCTTTGTCACAGCAGAGCGGCTCAGGCCGAGCCAAGCAGAGTCACTGCCCAGTGCAAATGGCCATCTCTTCCCTGGCTCTTTCTTCTTAACCTTTTGGCAAAAAAAATATCTAAGTTTGGCTGCTCTGAGCCTGTCTAAATCTCTTCATACATGGCTGCTTCCCTGCACCTTGCAGACCCTTCCAGCACCTCCTTCCCAGGAGATGTGTGCCCTGCTGCTACCGGGGCACTCCTGCCCTACCTGCCATGGATGAGGGACTCTCTGGGGATGAAGCCAGGAATGGGCTCATGAGGACGAGGGCAGACACAGTGGGATGGTCTGTCTGCACACTAAGGATGGGATTTGAGCAACCAGGCCCAGTGGAAGGTGCCCCTGCCCCTGGCAGGGGGGTTGAAATGAGATGGTCTTTTAAGGTCCCTTCCAATCCAAGCCATTGTGTGATTCTGTGGTTCTGTGATTCGTCTCTTCTTTCTTTCAGCAGCCCAAGCACAGCTCTCCTCAGCCCAGCCAGCTGCCTAAACTCCCATTGGAACTGGGAAAGAGAAACAAGCAATTCCACAGCACAATTCATCTGACTTGTTTTAGATGTCTGCCTTAGAAAGAGATGAATTGAACCCTAGAGGTGACAAGCTCTGTGCTTTGATCACAAGGGGAGGCTCTCCAGCCTGCAGGGACACAGACCTGGGAGCTCCACATACCTGTACAGGGCCAGATAAATCCCAGAGCACATTCCTGGCACTGGTGTAGCCCAGGGACCCTCCACTCTGGGGTGTGGAGCAGCACCCACGGTTGTCCCCTCCCCTGAACAGCCTCTCCTGTGCCCTAAGAAGTGTGAGGTCCCAGCTCACAGTGCCTCATTTCTCTTGATCATGGCGGTTTGCTATGACAGATATTCCGATCTGTCCCTGTATAAATCTCTTCTGAAAAGCTGTCAGGCCATGTAAGAAAGAAAGATGGAGCTCCTTCTTGCAAAGTGCTGACAGGGTGTTGTCTGTACAACAACAGGGCTCAGTGCATGAGCCAGCCACTTCTCTTTCCCCACCTCTTGTCCCCTTCCTCATCTCCTCTTGCCTATGGCTGAAGCATAACAAGGCTTTGTGTTTTGATCTTTTCTTTTAGTCAATCAATAAAATGCTTTTTTTTTCTTCTTGTCATATTTAAATCAGTGCTTGATTCAATTCTGTCCCTGGCAGGTGTTTGTTTATTTTCTCAAAACCCTGACTGCAAAGATATTGTTGCTTGTGGACTTATTTCCAGGGGAGGTTTTATTCAGTGGCAGCAGATGTCTTCCCCTGGAAAGTACTGGTGCAGATATTGAGGGCCAACTGTCCTCGGGTTAGGAGGCATTTTAGACCAGTTCTCTGCGCTTCATAAGTGTCCCCAGCAAGTTCCACTCCCAGATTCTGCTGCAGCTCTTCCCAGGAGTGTCATCACCCACTGGTCTCCTCAGTGCTGATCCAGCTCCCTGACCCCTTTACCAGAGCTGTCTGGCATCTGACAACACACTCCTAAAGAAAGAAGCAGGAGAATCCTAAGAAGAGAGAAAATATTTTTTAAAAAATTGCTCCCTGTGAGGGTGGTGAGGCCCTGGCACAGGGTGCCCACAGAAGCTGTGGCTGCCCCTGGATCCCTGGAAATGCCCAGGTTGGACAGGGCTTGGAGAAGCCTGGGATAGTGGAAGGTGTCCCTGCCCATGGCGGGGGGTGGGCCTGGATGGTCTTTAAGGTCCCTCCCAACCCAAACCATTCTGTGATTCTGTGATTTGATGAAATATATGAACATCAACCACACACACAGAGCATGGAGACACACAAGAATGGGGGGAGTAATGTACAGAATCACAGAATTCTAGAATCATGTACTCACTAGCACACACACCTACATATAAATACAGGGAGACACTACATGAGCAACCAGGCCATAATTATTTACTGCCAAGTGGTCTTGTAAAGATCCACAGCACCCACAAAGCCTCCGTCTCATCGCCTGCCCACCCATTCAGGCACTAACTCCTTCCCCTGGAGCTTTGTGCTGTGCAGTCTCCAGGAGTGAATGTACCTGCTCTGTCTCCCAGATTTATCACATTCCAGGGCTTTATCCATAGCACTTCAATGAGGTTTCAAAGGTTTCTGTGCATGTTTCAATCAGTTCAGGCATGTCAGACAAGTAAGTGCTGTGGAGGTACCTGCAAATTACACCATCTGGCTGCTTCAGTGAGCCAGACAAGAGGCAGACTGCAGGCAAAGGGAGAATCCAGACCTTAAAGGAACGAGGGAAACATAAACCAAACCATTTTCAGGGGAGGAACATTTAAAAATCACTCCAAATAGTCTTGCAGTAAAGGTTTACCCATTTTATTAATCAAAACTGGTAAGTGTGAAAGAATTTTCTTTGGAGTGAACTCATTTCACTGGAAGATTGTTTCTAGCTTTGAGTAATGACAGGGAATGTCCTGTGTGGCAAAATCTGCAGATTCCCAAGTCTGGGCCTCTGGGGGTAAGAAATGCTTCATAACGGGATGGCAGTGGGCTCAGTACAACTGATATAAATACATAACTCCACAGGCAGATAGCAGGCAACTGGCCTTTTTCCCCTGGACCCATTTAAAAAGTGTATGGGTTAATTTTTATGCATGAGTCTGCATGAAACAATGACATCTCCAGCTAAAGAATGAGCTGGACAGGCTTTTTGTCTTGTGTACAGCAGTTCTAGTTCTTGTTAGAAACAGAACCTTTTATGCCACCTTTGCAAGGTGGCTTTAAATCAAAACTGGAGGATTATTATGGGAGGAAGTGGTATTTTCAGACAAAGTAGGCCTTTACTTTCAGTAAGTTTAAAAAGAGTGGGAAAAAATAATTTTCTGGTAGAAAAATAAAGAAAACTAGTTAAGCTGGCTCAGATTGGGTTCTCAGACTGGAATGAATGGATAATGCTCTGACTGGGAACAGGGATCAGGGTTAGGATTGAGGGACAGAAAGAGCTGGTGTCACCACGATGCCAACTGTACCCCATCAGGAGGTCGATCAAAGATGCTCCTCTGCTGTGATGCTGATTCACACCTTTCCCTCAGCAGAAAGCTCCTAGTGGGAAGAGCAAGGAGGGGGAATAACAGTGTTTGTTTGTTGAAAGGGAAGCATGTTCCTGTTGACTCAGCCTCCATTAAATGGCTCTCATTATTGCCCAGGGTGAGCTGCTGGCACCAGCCCTGAACTGTCACCCCACTGCCATCTGGAAAAGGAAGGGAAGGGAAGTAGGGCAGGAGAGCCTGGGCGTCCATCCCTCTTCCCAAACCTCCTCCCTGAGCTTGTCTCGATCTGAAGGAGCAGTGCTGTGCTGGGAGGTGCTGGGAGCCCTGTGGCTGAGCCATAAATTTCACTCAGTCAGAGGGGAAGATTTATGCTCCCAGCCTGGGAACGACGCCCGTAGCATTCGCACACACACACACACACACACACACGCACACATTCCCTCCTGGCAAAACACAGCAGCTCTGCCAGAATGGAGACTGAGGAGAAGGTGCAGTCCCAGGAACAGCTAAATTGCTTTCATGACTTTCCAATAGCTTTTGGAAGACAAACTGGGGGCTTGTGTTTTAAATGTATCCCAAATTTGCATTTTGATTGGCTAACAGGCCATGCAGATTCCACGGTAAAGTACTGATCTGTCAAAGGCATCTGACAGTTTTCAACAGTTGCTGAAATGGCTTTAAAACAGACCCGGGAAAGCTGGGGAGAGAAAAAAAAAAAAATAAAACAACCTCTGCCTGATGAGTGAGTTCTTTCACCTGCTAAAAGCTCTCCAAGCCCACAAGCCTGTGGCTGACTTTAAATAGTCAGTGGAGAAATATCTTCTGGACAGGGATATGATGAAGCTCTCCAGTAGTTGTTCTCCCTTTCACTCCCTCTGTCCCTCTCTCTCTTACACCTATTTACGTTTGCTCTCTTCCTCCCTCCAGAAAAAGTCCTATCCAGGCTGGTGTTGGGTGCCCTTACTTCTCATGGAAGTCAGAGGTGAGTCTCACGCTCAGCATCTCATAGGTTTGAACTTCAGGATGGTCCTGCAACCACAGGGTCACCTTGTCCAGTTGTGAGTGACATGGATAGTTCAAGGTAATTTCTGTAATAATAAAGGGATTTGTCCACTTATGGTATCTTTAAATGAGCCACAAGGGATTTTGCCACTGGGTTGCTCTTCAGACACAACCTGTTTCTGGATACAACCAAGAAACAATGTATTTCCTAAGGACATGTCCTAGGGAGGAATGAACAGCCCTGAAATAGCACTTGGCAGTGAGAGATGGAGTCAGTTGCATTTACAAGAATGATGTATACTGAAAACTGGGCTTTAAAGCTACCAAAACTCCAAACTGTTTCTGACTCCAGAGATTAAAAGATTTCACCCACTCCTTTTCCATGTGAAAGAAGTGAGCTCATCTTTGGGGGTGCCTTTTTATGGATCAGGCCGCTGACCTCTGCAGAGCCTTTGGGCCATCCCCATACAGAGTGACATAATAATGATGGATAAGCATCATCTGCCATTTTGGGTGAGAGGCAGAGAAAAACTTCAATGTTTCCTAGGCCTGTCCCAATACATGGAGGCTGGCTCTGCACCGACCTGCCTCCTTTCCCAGAGCAGGGAGCAGCTTCTCAACCCTACAGCACATTCCTGTCCCTGCCCCACAGCCCAGCCCTGATATCCCAGCACTTCTATCCTTCCTACCTCCTCAGCATTGCACAATCTGCCCATGAGCCTGTTCCTCCTTCTGCTTCAGTTCAGCGATGAAGCATCAGCCTTAGGCAAAACTCAGCTGTGAAGAAATGATTTTGCCTTGAGGCTGCAAACCTTTGGAGACAGACATGTAGGCTCTGCAACCTCCAAAAGACACATTAACCTGCTTGGTTTTCTTCTGCTTCTCTGAGGGAAGCTGACCTTGTCTGGACAACAGGTGCCCACCAAGCCTCTCTACCACTCCTCAGCAGGGTGGAGAAGGGGGGAAAATAAGATGAAAAAAGTCATGTCAAGGTAAAGGCAGTTAATTAAACTGAAGCAAACGCCCCTAGCAGCAGCAAAGAAAAAGAAAAGATTTATTCTTTACTTTCCATCAGTAAGGGTTAAGTACATGTAGAGGATGCTCTGGAAGACAAATATCATAGCAAATGCTCCCCTTCTTCTCCTTTCTCTAAGCTTTTATTGCTGAGCAGATATCATATAATATGGAATATCCATTTGGTCAGTTTGGGTCAGCTGTCCTGGCTGTGATCCCTCCCATTATCTTGCCCATCCCCAGCCTGCTGCTCAGGGGGAAATGTTGGAGAGACTGCCTTGGTGCTCAGCAGAACCAACACACCAGTGTGTTACCAGCACCTTCCCAGTTACCAGTACACAGCCCAGCATTGTGAGGGCTGCTGTGAGGGAAATGAACTCCATCTCAGCCAAACCCCACACAACTCGTACTGGTTTCAGGCGGGGTGCAGTCCCTCTGCATGGTTCCTAGCACAAATCCTGCTGGATGCTGCTACGTGCCATAAAGTGATGTGTAAAGTCATCGTAACATGCTGGCATGTGGAAAGAAGGTTGGCACTCAACTCATGTGGGCTGGGAGAGATCAGTGCTACCCCTGGACTAGCCACAATGAGGTAATTGGCTGTAGGACATCTTGGGGTGTGAATTACAGGCTGCAAGGACAGCACATAGTTGGTAGCACAGTGTGATCCCCAAGTGCTGCAGGACTTGGGCCCTCTATGGTCCACGCGTATGGTGAATGTTCCCTTTGTGCTTGTTCCAGGTGAGATATCCCAGAATAAGGAGACAAATGAGCTGGGTGTGGAGGTGCAGAGGAAGAAGAGCTGCAGCCAAGGGGCTCCATCCCAGAGCAGATATCCCTGCAGCATCTGATTTTAGCCCAGCTCTGCACAATGATCTGTGGCTTTCCCACTTGTCTAAGCCTGGCATGAGCAATGACTGATGAATCTCTGCACCATTTGTATTCGCGTGTTCTGGACGAGGACTGGGCAAATCACCCCAATCATCCACTTCTACACACAGTTCTGGCCTCTCTGCATCCCCCTGGGCAGCTCTGCCCCTCTCCTGTTCAATAAACAGTCCTGTCTTCCTTTATTCACCCCTTCCCTCTGATGTTCTTGACTATCTAACCCAGGCATAACTAGGGACTTGCTCATCTATTTAATCCCTAGCTAAGGCCACTGTAGTTGTATGTTAAGAGCGGAAAGTATTTTACTCAGTGCTTTTCCCCTTTCCCCAGGCCTCCCTCCAGAAGGATTTCCCTTTGACCTCAGCTAATGAAATGATCCAGATCAGTGACTGGGGAAAGCACCCTCAGGACAAAGTTCAAGCCTTTTTCTTCTCAACAGGCTCTCTGTGACAGTTCCTATTCAGCATTTAGCAGGTATTTATTATTAATTTCCCATCTCTATCAGAGATGGATGTTCTTGGAGCTCATAGATGTTTTCTATTTCGGAGGAAACTGGACATCTCAGTGGGTTAAACACAAAGATGAGGAGGAGGTTGGCAGGAGAGGACAATGTGACTCCCATGTGCAATTCCGCAATTAGAACTGGATTGTTCTTTTCTTGTTCTTTGCTATTCTCCCCTTATGCCTTGGTATGGTCATTGCTAAGCACTTTGTGTCATGGCATTCTGGACTCCCAGGTTCCACAAATCCATCCATTACCGCTTCCAGAAACAAATCCCATCAAATCACCAGCTTATAAACTGCATTTCAGATATGTTACATGAGCACTGATTGCAAATCTGAAGACATTTCCATTTTGCCTGAGGCAAAGTTTTTTAATTTAAAAAAAAGAGTCCTGTCAGGGTCTGTGCAAAGGCTCTTTAGATATTCCAACCAGCACAGTTTATTTAAAAATTCAATAAGGCAATTTTCATGGCAGCGAGGAAATAGAAACAGTGCTGGTGTCTGCACACCCAGCGAAGAGGAAGAGGCAGCCAGGATTTCATCTCCCAGATCCACTCAAGCCAGACTTTGCTGTTGCCTCATTCTAACAGCCAAAAACTGAGGTACACTTCCTGCTTGACAATTAAATTTTTCCCCAGCAGCAGAACAAAGAAAAAAAAAAGCAGGAATCGCCTTTTTAGAACAATCTGATGCCCAGGACAAGTATTATCAGACCTGTTTCTGACTTCATGAGGCTAGAGAGAGTACTTGGAGGAAGTGTCTTGGTTTGAAAGACAGGTGTCTGCTGAGGAAGGCAGGAGCATCCCTTGGAATGGAAAATATGACCCCCTTCCCTCCAAATTATTATAACGAGAGCAGGGAGGAGCTAGCAGCTGCCCCAGCCCCGTTTTCCCAGCCCAGGTCTCGAAGTATCTCTGCCCCTCCGAGAGAAACCCTCAGATAAGAGGAGTGCAGCCAGGTGCCATTCTCCCCTGAGCTTGGCAACTTCTTCTGTCTCTCCTAAGTACCAGGTCGTTATTGTCTCTTACCAACAAAAATGGGAGAAAATTCCCTGAAAGAAACAAAAGGAAGAATCCTAAACCCCAGGAGGAAGAGAGGGGTTAACTTTGCATAGACACAGCCCTGGGAAGAGGACAGAAGGTAAGTAGGATGCATATCAAAAGTGGTTGTTCTCTGCTTTCTGTGAACCATAAGGGCTCCTTGGGAAGCAGAGACAAAACTGAATTGCTGTTTATAGATCAGAGGTGAAAAAACATCCCTGGCTGCTCTAGACATAGAAAGGCATTTCCTGCTGCCTTATGGCCCTTGCTGTCTGCCAATCTGTCCTCAGCCAGGCATAGATAACCATACCATCCCCTTCCCTTGGCATGGCATCAGGACGCAACTAAGTCCTGACTTTGAAGGTTTGGAAGGTTCCCATCTCATCAAGAAAAGAAGCAGCCAGAAATTACAGATGCTTAGAGGAGAACGGAGACCTCTGTCAGCCATCCATCCCCTGGAAACCTCAGCCCCAAAACTCACCCCATGAGCAGTCACCTCTGTGACTTCCCCCGCCTTATGCATTCAGGTCCCAGCTCCTTGGCAGAGGAGCTAAAGGACATTCTGAGCCTGCTGCTAAGGAGATCATTAAGGCAATCACATGAACCTTTCCAGTCAGAAGGATGAGGTGGGGTTTTAATTAAGGTAATTATACTCAGCTGGATGGGCTATTTGCAGAGGCATTTAAAGCCTCTAGGAGGGTTTAAAGATAGTAATACTGATAGAGCACAGGAAATCTACTGCCTGTGTGGACCACTGGACTGGGGCTGCCAGCACTGCTGGTGTCCTGCTTGAGAAACCTGAGGCTGCATGGAAGAGTCAGGTGATGCTTTGCCAGGGGCAAAGTCAAGGATGTCCATTCTAGAGAGGACGTGGCTCTCTCAGGTCAGGGGAGGGAGTTTTCAGAGCGTCAGCACCTTTTTCCTCTCAAAAGAGGACAAAAACTTTTAACTGCCGAAATGTGAGGATAGTAATTTGTGGGGAGTGGCCGGTATCTTTGTCAGGTCAGTTGGCATTTTGTGTTTGAAATGGAGTGATTTGGGTTAGGTTTTTTTCCCCCTTAAACTCTTGTAGTGCAGTGATTTACAATTTCTATATGAAAAGTCATTACAACTTGAAATTGGGAACTTGACACTCTGACGGTGTCACACTTCTGACAATTCAAAACTTGTAAATTGTAGAAGAAGGGTCAGAGCTGACCCCGGCCTGCAAGAAGATGGGATTTTGACAAGCCAGTGCTTTCTTGTACAAGCTTCTATGGGAATTTTCTAAACAGCCCTGATTGTGCCCACTTTATTCTCTTTTTCACTCTTTCTTACTAGAAGTCACACCTATCACCCCTAGCTAGAAGCCTGTGCTACTCTTCCTTTGTAGCAGCTTTGGGGAGCACTGGTGGTCCCTGATGCTCATTCATCTCATTGTTTCCACCTCCTCAGTGAGACAGACAGAGTGGATCAATGTGACTTCCACTTCACCCCTTCCCATTTGGTGCTGCCTCTCATTTTGTTCTCCTTTTAATGCCATCTTTATTGCCAGGCTGTTCTAATGCTGCTGTTTATTTATGGCTGTTACTGAGATGATGCTTTAATTGTCGGATCAGCGCCTCCAGTCCATCAGGCAAAGGAGCAGCTCTTTATAAACATCATTTTTTCTTTAGCTCTGCCACATGCGACACCACACACACACAATTAGGAACAACAATGGTGCTATTCCGAATGAACCCTTGTGCAGCTCTTTGTGATTTTATCCCGTTTCAGAAAGGACAGCCTTTGAGTCTGTTTACTGTTCTTTCTGCACTGAGCATTTTGCTTTGTAGATCCAGAAAAAGGAAATTCAATTAGAGGAGTATTCAGGATGGTTTTTATATATATTTTCTACCAATTAGCATTTTATTAAGGCAGTTAAATTGCATTTGCCAGAGACAGACACAACCCATTGCAGAGCATTATTTTAAGATCCCATTTCTTTTTTTTTTTTTTTTCCATCTTGCAGGCTGAAAATGAAATCAGGGAATGATTGATTAATTATTAATTCATTACTGGTGATTGGGTTGAAGCTGGTCAGAAGAGGAAAGTGCTAAAACAGTCTTGATTTATGTCTTCAGACAACTTTGCAGGTGTTACCTGTGGTGGACAGATGTCCTAAGGCCAAGTGGAGATGCTGGGGTGCATTGGATGCTTTGTACCATCTGTTTTTGAGGACTTTAAGGATCATCCAGCTCCAACCCCCTGCCACGGGCAGGGAGAAACCTTTCACTAACAGCCTGGGCGAGTGGGAGGTATCCCTTCCAACCCAGTCCATTCCATGATTCTCTGATTTCCTCATCCTGACCTCCCTGCAGGATGGAGGAGGTTGATAGGGAATAGTGATATCTTGTCAGTATCACTCCAAAAATCTTTTGTGCAAGAACCATCGTACTCCTTGGTTAATCCTGCTCCTCATCATGATGCAGCTGATCAGGGGGATGAGCAATTGCTGCTCCTCCTGGGTGGCTGATGACAGAGGGCACAAGCACACATGTGGCACAGGCTGCTGGCTCTCCCCAGCTGTCCAGGCTTCACCTTTGCCTGGAAGGTTAAGCTCAGCTTTCCCTTTCATTCCTGCCTGCTCTGAAGGCTCCTCTCCATCACTCCCCCTGTTTGCAGTGTCTCTTCATTGCTCTCAAGGTCACCATTGATCAGATTGTGAGCACTTTACATCTGCAGCCTTGGACGGGCAGAGAGAGGAATTGATTGCGGTCAATTCAGCTGCAGATTGAACTGTATTGACTTGTCCCCTATTCATGCAGACGAGGAGCTTTGCTACCTTTTAATTACCACGACCAGCCCTGCCCTGCTTCAATGGGATGGCTAGGGGTGTGAATGGAAGTATGGGGGTTATATGGCCTTGAGAAAGTCTTGGGGGGGGATAGGATGTAGGGATTTTTGTTCTGTCAGGACCACAGGAGGACTGGTGCTGAGGGAATCCCTCTGTCTACAGTGGCTCTTCCTGGAGGAGTCTGTCACTGGAAGTGATTTATATTCCATAGTGGGAGCCAACCATTTCCAAGAGAGGGGCACTGCTGAAGAAGAGCAGCCACAGGTGAGGTGAGGGTGCTGCTCCTTTGAGCAAGACACACTTGGCCAGGCAGGCAGATGCTCAGCTGGCAGAGGCCACACTGGGAGAATCATTTTACCTTCCCTGTCCATGAGCACAAAGAGGAGGAACGTGCTGATATAAGCTCCCATTAATCTCTGGGTGAGCCCCTCTCCGCTTTAGCAAAGTCCTTTGCCCAAATCCTGAGTCCTCTTGTGGAGGAGGAAGAGCTGTTTTTGTGATCCTTGCTTATATCTAGGGATCAGGGGAGACTGGGATGTGTTCAACTGGCCCTTGTGGAAAACAAGCTGTCCATGACTGATTTCCATGGAGCAGCCCAGGCTCCCCAGACTGGATTCTTCTGCTGGCTCTGTCCTTGGGCTCCAGGCTCTGCCTGCACCAGCACAGTAATTCCCTGCTATCATAGAAAGTACAGTTGGCAATTCTGAAAGGTGTGGGATTGGCATCTTTAGAAGACTGAAATCCTCTGTTCATCTGCTGAATTGATGCCAGTAGTACAGGCAATGGGAGTAAGGGAAGTGATGCCAGTAGGGCTGGTGAATAACAGCTTTCTTAGCAAATTGAAAAGTAAAAAAAAAAATGCAACCAGAACAACAAAATTACTTCCATTTAGGGTCAGGGAAAGTATTGCACTTATTTTTTTACCATTAAAACTATTTTGAGTAAGACAACAACATTAAAGGAAATGTCAAAACAGAGTAATTTTCAAACAACAGCTACAGTCAACATTTTAATGACAAGTGGGGAAAAAAGGGGTTTTTAAATTTTTTTGTTTTACCTCTTGCTTCCCTTTCCCACTGTTTCTACAAAGAGATCAGAAATTCTCTGCAGTGTGATGTGACCAAATACTTCATTTACCCTCCTCCCTGGGACTGATGTCCAGCACACGTCTCCTGTCTCCAGGATTAAAGCCTAGACATGGCTCCTTTTGTAAGGATGCTGACTCCAGGCTGGGTTTGTGCAATTCCTACCCAGTCATGGGAAACTGAAACTAAGACAAGCAATTAATTTTTACATGAACTATGAAAACACCATCAGCTGGTGACAAACACAGGCCACAGCTTCCCTCAGAACCCAGACTAATGAGCTGTAGGACCCTTTCCTAGCCCTCACCGTGAAATGGGGTTTATTTTTTTTGACTGCGTGGGTAGGGAATGGTGTATGCATCCTGACTTTGTAGGCTCAGATGAAATAGGGAAAGGGGCTTCTCATTTTCAATTACCTGACAAGAATAATAGTCCTTTATTTTAACCTTGCAGCAGGCAAAGGTACTTAGAAGATATATTGAATGTGTACGTGCATGACTATGGTTTTAGTCCCTGCTTTCCAAATGGTATTTGTATGGAAGCCATCCCTTGTCTTAACAAAAATCCCAAATCCTCTGGACAAAATATAAATGGGCTCGGTCTTCCAGCTTCCATGCTGCAGAGATGGGGTTGTCATTGTTTGCAGACCAAGGATATCTCTTGACTATTGCAATCCAAATTTCAAGCTAACACAGACACCAGCTTTCAGTCATAAAGCTCTTCCTCTCTTCTTTGCAGCATCCCAAAGGGGAGAAGTGAATTCCAGCAGTTAACAACTCCCAGGGAGAAAATGTGCTATGCTAATCTCCTGCAGTTTCTCGCTGCTAAAATAAATTCTTCTCATGTTAGTAAGACTCCCCTGAGGCCTCGGCAGAACAGGTGCTCACTTGACCCAAGTGTCACCTGTGCCTCATATATCACATCAGCCCCAGGGGAGGAAAATGCAGCCAAGGCTCCCTCCCCACACCCACCCAGGGGAGACCTGGCTCAGCACAACCACAGATGGAGCCCTGGGTGTATGCTGGGAACTGCAGGGAACGCTCCTCTCCAGACAGAGGAGATTTGCTTATTGTGCCACTTGGCCAGCTTGTGTGCTGCCTGCCTTCAGTGATGGATGGCTCCTTGGGATGCTCCAAGGGATTGCACAAGGCTCCTGTTTGTCCAGTGTGATGTTTGAGGTGAGGCATCGATACCAAATGTTGTACCAGGTGGCCGTGCACTGATTTTTGGAGAAGACCTCTGGATTCTCGTGGCATTAGGCTGCTTAACTAATGCTGCTGGTCTTGGCCATGGAGATGAGCAGCTTCCTCTGGCTTTGGTGAATCAATGTTTTCTTGTGCAGCTCTCTCAGAAGTGGAAGGAAGTCAAATATCGAACACTTCTATCCCTGGATGTGTTCCAGGCCAGGCTGGATGGGGCTTGGAGTCACCTGGGATAGTCGAAGGTGTCCCTGCCCATGGCAGGGGGTGGAATGAGAAGAGCTTTAAGATCCCTTCCAACCCAAACCATTCTATGATTCTAGGTTTGAAAAGTTTTCTTCAGGGAGTGTGTTCCTTCCTGCAGAAACTGTCTGTCTCGTCCCACAGCAGCCGTAAGGTGTAAAGTGTCACTGGAAGTAGCCTGAATGATGGTGCATCCAGAGAAAAACAACTCAGTGAGGGAAAGCCAGGCCCAAGATGTGATTCTGGAGGTGCAAGGGGGAATATTATCATGAAAACTATGGGGAACATCCTCTGTCCCTGTGGTTCTGGCTGCCCACCGCCGGTTAGTGGAGCTAGGTTTAAAGAAAAATAAATCCTGTCTCTTCCACAGAAGCTCTTGGCAACAGCGATGCCATAAAAAGAAGTTAGGGGAGTGTCGGGGGGGGGGTAGCCCTGGGAGAGGGGCCCTGGGGGGAGGCACGGGATTTCCCTGCCCCTGGTCAGCCTCGTTCCCCATTGGTTGTTTTGTGTTCCCCTGCGTGGGCAAGGACCCTCGGGTCCGGGGATTGAGCAGTTCCTCAGCAGATCCTCAGCCATGCGGCTGGAGAAATAAACACCTCTGAAACATCTACCAAGAATCTGTCCTTATATATTTCTTTCTCACGGGCCTCCTTGTTTGATACATCGTGTTACAGAATCCCAGCTGTAACAGGGGAGGTTGCCTTAGTATTAATCAAAAGGGGAGAGTGGAAGTGAGAGAGATGTAATTTTATCTGAATAATATCAAGACCCACGTTGCATCATTCCTACAGTTTTCCCAAAATCGCCCAGCCAGGTTATGCAATGGTGGCTGAAAACTTGACATTCCAAACTTGTTCACTACGACCCTAACTCCAAGAGCACACGTACTTAGGCTCTCATTTTTGTCCATACCTAATTGTGTTATTTATTTGGCAGGTTATTAATTATTTTGCTAATTATTTAGACTCTGCATGCGACTAGTCATTCCAAATGATGTAAAACATGGGTTGATTTCACACTTCATGCCATGTTTATCCCAAAGTCAAAAGGGTTTATATTTTTATTCATAACCAGGCAACATTTGTTCAACACAAGAATCCTGGGAACTTCAGCTGTAACTTCTAAGGAGCCAGCTCTCATTGTGTTCCCTCCCAGGCTGTGTAAGGCTGAATGGTCCTGTTTTGCTGAATGCAATGTTGCGTGAAAACTTGCATAAACTTTTTATGAGCCCCTAATTGCAAGTGTTTGTGAGCCATCATCTAATATGGAAACAGGTTCAAGAGGACCTTGTGGTTTAAGTGACCAATTCTGCCTGGTATTGATCAGCTCCTGAACATTCCCGAGCATCTGTTGGGACGGGAGTCTGGATTGTGATCCTGATGGATTTGCACAGCAAAGATGCTTCAGAAAATTAAAATCTATTCATGGAATACTCTGGCAGCAGGAAAAAGAGTTTATATATGGCTTATAAATTCTTCACCAAGCTCTGAGAGTAACTGAGTGCTTGCAGGAAAAAGGATTGGGGATGCTCACATGGAACATGAGTGAAGAGGAATCACTGCATTTATTTGGGATGAAATGGTGAACAAAATAAGCAGATAAGAAACACGCTGATGCTTTCAAAAGGCTTCAGGATGGTTTTTCTGAGCGGCTGTTGGCAATTTACTTCTTGCCTCACTTCCCATGTCTTAGCTAATATGGATACTCAATTCAAGGATAGATGTCCAGTGGGATGGGTGGGAAAAAGAGGAAGGACAGAAAAGGGAAGTAGCTTTGTATCTATGCCATGCCATAGTGCACAGTGAGGCACTGGAGAAGGGAGGACAGCCAGCTCCAGAGCATGGGTTGAAAAGGTATGGAAAAATTATTTTCCATGATTCTTATTTCACTCCCATTACTAAGGCACGGGAAAAACAACCTCCTCTCTTGTGGACCTAAAAATCTGTGTGTGGCTTTTTTTTCCTTGGAGCAGTCTTGCAAACTTTTCCTGAGGGCCACCTGTCAGGCAAAGCCTGCTCTTTGCAGCCACCTGGGAGCCACTGGAGGCAGGCTCAGTATTGATATTATTTATTTCTCCTGTTGCCGTAACCAATTAAACAAAAGCTTACTCAGTCCATAAAGAGCAACAGCCTGGGGAGAGTGGGAGGGAGAGGCATTCCAAACAGGCATTTTATCTCTGACACACACTCCTGGGCAGGGGATTGAAGGTCAATGCATACACATCATCCTGGGCTGATTGCAGTGCTGACAGCCACTCACTTGGTTTTATGAAATTATCAATTGATCTGTGATTGCAGAATCTAATCAAGGCTTGGAAAATACAGCGGGTGGAGGAGCCAGTTGGGCTGGATTGTTCTCCTACCTCTGGTTCTGTGGAGGGGGCTCTACAGGAACCCTGGGACAGGGGTTAATGCATAACCTTTGCTATCACCTGCCTTGTTTACAGGTCACCCTGGCCTTTTGTGGTGTTTTTTTGCTCATTCACTACTGAAATAACATAAAATTGTGACCATGTTCACGTGATGAAGACACTCACTGGGGTTTGGCTCTGGCTGAAAGCTTTGCACATCACAAAAGAAGGGTCTGGCAACATTTTGAAGTAATAAAAGATCACTGGATATTGGTAATTCCTATCCCCAAGAAAACAGTGTTTGCTGGAGCCTGACAAGGGAGTCAGAGAGGATGACAGAACATCAGCAAGGAAAAATCTAAGAATTTGTATTACTTGAAAAGGGATGAAAAGTGCAAGGTTTATCACAAGTCGTCCTGACAAAATAGGG
>NW_008246054.1:7045380-7058019 GCF_000691975.1 Corvus brachyrhynchos
AAAGAAGGATTTCATCAGTGATGTGCACTGGTATAATTTTAAGTGAGTTATTATAAATCTGATAATATCAATTGCTTTCAGAAAAAGATCCATATCCAGGTGCCATATTATAATTTGGATAGTTCATCTTCCAGCTACCTACTTTAGGAATCAAGTTTTCATGGCAAGAGAAAAAATAGAAAATATCTTTTGTGACCATTCCAAAGGATCAGAAAATAGAAGTCAAAATATCCTTTTCTGTTTAAGTTAATTTTGTATTTTACATTAAATACCTTGCACAGAATCTAGAGACAAAAAGATTTTTTTTTTTAATTTTTTAATGCTTTAACTTAGCAGAACTGAGCAACATGTGTGGTATGAATTCATGGATTTTTCTCCTGGAGCTTTCCCTTCTCAAGGCTGGACAGACCTGCTATATCACCATCCCCTTTTTAGCAGGATATAGTATTTTCCAGCCATCCATACTATTTTCTCTGTACTACTTTCTAATCTAAATGCACAGAATTTTCCTTTCACCTCCTTTGCTCTACCACTGAACATGCAGCAGTCAGAAGTTGGGATCAGCATTAACCAACCATTAATTAAAAGAATAATGGCAAGGCTGTTATTTCTACACTTCTGTAAACATTCCTGCATACTTCAGTCCTCCAAAGCTGGGGAGCTTGACAGGACCCAGGACTCCAGGTGGGGAGTTATTGATATTTTTTCCTGCTCTGAATAACCTTCAGAAGGCACAAAGAACATGCATTAAAGCCTTAGGAACATTCTCCATGTTTCATGTAGCGTCCAATGGAATTACTCCAGTGAAATATCAGGAAAAAATTACTATTAACTGCAGTAGAAGAGAAATTCAGAATTCTTGCAAAGATCAGGGCTCTGTTGTACCAGAGGATGTTCAGACACATAAATAGGAACATACCTGGTCTGAGGAGCTTCATGTCTGAAAGGCAAGAAGAGCTTTTGGAATCTAGAATGTCCTAAAATGAAGAGTCTGTTCTTAAAAGTAACAAAGTAACAATAATGACTGAAGAGTACAAGACTTTTACAGTCAATAACAAAGGAATTTGGAGCAGTGGAGTGTGCTGTTCTCTCTTTTTTCCTAAATAAGACTTATGGGGTTTTTTTGCTGGTGTAAGGAGCTACGAATTGACTATTTCTCTTTTTTTTTTTTTATTTTTTTTTCCCAGATGAAGGAAGCAAGAAAACAGCTGTATTGTTTAAATCCCACCTGTTCATTTCCAGGACCATGGATCTACTCAGAAGGCAGCAGAGAGATATGAGAGATTATGCTTGATCTAGTTTGAGGTGGCACCAGCAAGCATATGTATTTCCCTTCCATGCTCCTTTTAAAATGCTTTACTGTTTAATAAAACAAAGTCAAACTGCAAAGGAACAAAATGATTTTCATAAACATTGCTGTGGGGAAAGGGGCCCTTTGGATAATAGAACTTTTATCTCTGTTTTTGAATCTTCAGGCTGCCCTAAATGCATGCAATAACAGTAAGTCATTCCCAACATGCACATTCTCCCAGAATTACTGTATTAAACAACTGTGTTAAACAGGTGGGGAGGGAAGGTATATCTTGTTTTATTATCCCTGCACAGAAAAGCTGATTGGGAGGAGCTGGCCTTGCTGCCAGGGATAGATAAGATCTGAGCCTGTGGAGGTCAGCTCGGACACTCATCATTTACACTCCAAGGCACTGTCCTGTGCTGATATAAAACTGCAGATGCAGGGATGGGAATAAATGGTGACTTTTGGGGAGCCATGGTGGGGGAAGGGGCTTTTTGTTTTAAGGATAGAAATTTATACCAATAGGCTGCAAGAAAAACTGGGGAGTCCTGGGGATGGGGTTTTACCCTTACTCAGAAATGCTAAAAGAAAACCTCCATCAGCAGTCTCTGCACAACCTGTACTGTTAATAACTAAGGTCAGGCTTTGGCTAAAGCTGAAATGGCTTTTTATCATCACAGCTCAGTCACAGAACTGGAGAGCACTGTGTGAGGTGGTGAGGATGGGGTGGGACAATTGTCCTCAGAGCCTCTCCTTGTCCTGGCTCAAGTTACTTCTGTAATAGGTTGTGTGCAGGGGAAGGGGCTGTGAATGTAGATATGGATGTGCTCCAGGAGTAAAACATGGACATTCCTTGATGCCAGCCCCTGCCTGGGGGTTTGTGGAGAGGACTGGGACAGAATCACACTGCAGTCCCACTCTCTGCCTCAAAGACTCCAGGGGAGTCACACAAGGACCCAAGTTAGTCTCAGCCTCTGATCTCCTACACATCTCAGGGGGCCAGACTGAAAGTTTCTTTCTCTCTGTTTTCAACATAAGTAGAATCCTGTGATTGAGAAGTGTTGTTGAAACAAAAGCCTTTTCCATGTAATGTTTGGGGTCAAAATATTGATGTTTTTAAATAAAATCATTCCATCAGGGAGTATACATCCATATCTGTCCTGTAGATATTAGTCTGTGTGTTTAGCAGCCCTGCAGAGAAGGAAAATCACATGGTGGAAATATTTCCTGCCACATTAAGAACTCTTTAGTAAAATTTTGGGGGGAAATAATTTTCAATTTTCTTTCTTTTCCCTTAAACTGTAAAACCTTTGCTAGCAGACCCTCAGAAAAAACACTGGCAGAGCTGAGGTGAAGAAAATTGAACAAGCAGTTATCTCCAGGGCCTCCTCCAGACTCCCTTTATACAGAAAGCCATGATAGTTAATTCTTCACTTATTTCTGGTGATATGAAGTCAGGGGGTTTGAGGTACTATGGACTGAAAGCTTCCATTAGAAAAAGGCTGATCCAAGGGTTAGGAAACAGGGATGGTATTTTGGAAGCAACAGTTAAATTTGCTGTCTGGACACATCTTTTCTATGTTACTTTACAGATAAGTGCCCTCAGTCTGTCGCATTTTCATCTATAAAAATGATAAGAATATTTCCACCTTATCCTAAATATGTTAGGAAGTAAATCTAGAAGATTGAGGCTTTCTGTCTATGTGAGCACATGCATCTACCTGCAGTTCCTCCTCCCTTTCCACAGACATTACTTCTTTCTTACAGCAGATTCCCTGATTGTAAGAGGCAAAAGTGTTGGCTTTTCCCTGAACCTCCTTTTCTCTTTGCTGTGCAAAATAACATTCTAAAGATGACACAAAATTCTGCCACCAGGCATCACTTTCATGGTGCTCTCTCTGGCTGAGGCACTGCCTGAGTGAATCTGACTGAATAAGATCAAAAGAGGAGTTTGTCTGTCCACATTGTCTGGATCAAGTGGTGCACAGTGTAACAATGTGGGTCCCACCCCCTTTTTATTTAATCATTACGGTTATATATAATAGTAATACATTTTATTTAATACATAATTTGATTAAAATTTGAGCATTATTTGTGTAGTATGAATTATCAATAATAATTATTATTTGAGTCTGAAGAACAGTAATATATTTTGGCCTAAACAGAGGTGCTTTCTCCTTTTATTCTAGAACAATATTTCTAGATATTTCTTTCTACTTGGAGAACACAAAGCCTGAGATTGCAGAACTGGGCTAGGAAAGCTAAAATCTATTCCAATGATCCGTGGGGCAGTTCTGATTAATGCTCTGACAGGTCTTGCTTGAGTTTCCCTACCTGCTGAAGTAATATAGAAACCACGTCTCATTAGAGTGCAGCTAAATTTATGCTTAATTGCCTCCAGAACAGAGGTGTTTGGAGGTGCACAAAGAAAAGTGTGCATCTCTGCACATTCAGAGAGCCTTGAAGAGGCTGTAATAGGATACTTTGCCCAGTCAGAGGATTTGAAACCATCTCACCTTCAGCATCAGGGTCAGAACAGCCCCATGTCCTACACGGTGCTCTTGTACAAGGCTAGGGAACACCTCACCCTATCACCCAAGGGACCCTCGGGGTGCTGTGGAGATAAAAGCAGGCTCAGACCACGTTTGGAGTTACCTTGTACACAATTAACCCCTTATCATTTCGTCGGTGAATGCACCAATTAGGAATTATGTCTGTGATTAGAAACCCACTTGAAATCAATCACTTTCCTTCCAGCAAGCAGGATTTGAGTGCAGGAGTTTGTGAGACTGCTGGGGCCTCTCTGGATGAAAGGCACAGCACTGAAATGCAATACAAAAAATGTTCCTTCTTCCACACATTCCTACAGGAATATACGTGCCTCCACCTACTTCAGCACATTGAAAGGAATCTGCTACAAGAATAAAGCTTATCAAAGCCTAAACACATCACAATCAGCCTTCTGTGTAGATGCAAAACCTTACTGAGCAGCAGCAGCACAAATTAAAACCAACAGAGGAAGACAGAGACTCATTAAAATGACTTAAAACAAATCAGTTATCAGGCATTTAAAGAATAAACTTGTTAGAATAAACCTGTTAAAGAAATCCTCAGTAAAGCTAATTAGGTCGGTGTTGCAGTGGCACAATGGCTCCCTTCTTCCACAGAAGACTTAAGGGCAGCATAAGCCTGTTAAAGGCACACACTAAATATACAATAAGCCAGCTATTTATAGGACACCTCAGTCAGTTCATCCTCTAAACCTGACCTACCTGCAAATTGCCCCTGGTGAGAGAGCTCTCCTGGGCTCCAAATGCCTATTGAAAACCCAGGACCATGTGCCTTGTTGTTTGTGAAAGATACATCCATGGATGTGCCCCTTTTCCCAAACAAAGGGACTGGTGATGGCTGTGGAAGAGCGACATGATTGAGGGATTTTTGTTTTCCTTTCTCTCCGTGTTGTACTCAAGGCACAGATTAACCAACAGAACCTATTCTCAGAGCTTTAATGACAATATTGATCGAGTATTGGTGAAGCAGGCAGGAAAGAAAGAGAATAAAAATAATTACTTTGCCCCTATAGAGTGGTTTTTGTCAACATGTGTAGAGATGGATGATTTGGAGATTAAAGACATTTAACTGAGGTCTGGCACTGTGTTTTTTCCAAGTTCTGCCTCTGGTTTTGTGTAAAACAGGTTCTTTCTACATCCCTCTCATGAACAAGAGGGTCAGTACTGCTTCCTTTTAACTTCACCTATTGCCATTGTCCTCGGTTACAATGTAAGATATAACCAAAAGCATGTATTCTATTATTATCTTCCCAAACTGTTAAAGCAGGTGGGGCAATGTTCCTTGTCTCCTATCATGACTCATCCTTGATAACTCCCTCTGGAGCGATCTCTGTTTAATGGGCAATCAAGGGCCCACCGCATGACTCATAGAATTACATCAGCCCATCGTGGGATGCTCCACCCAGGGGGAGGAGCCAAGCATTCCCACCTGGGTATAATTCCCGGTTTGGAATGGCACAAGCTGTCCTTACCTATGGGATTCCTAGAAGAAGAGAGCTGCACCACTGGGCCTTCAGGTGAAGACCAGACTCTTTTTCTACATGATCACTGCTTCAGCAGGGCTACTTCATCCTGACTGCTGCCACCACCCTGACTAAGAGGGTGTCAGGTTGTATCCTGACTCTGTCAGTGTTATTGTACTATTGCACTTATTTTAAATTCCCTATTAAATTATAATTCTGACTTGTGATCTCCCACTGCTTTGTTTTCAAACTAGTACAGCCATACTGAGGTTTGTGAGGCAAACCTTGGAACTTCCCTCAGGATGATCTAGAGAGGCCAAAGAGGCTTTGGTAGAGGATGTTAAAATTCCCATGGTGGTTTAATCCTGCTGGCGTGGATAACTGCAAACCATGGTGCTCTCAGTTGTAACATTGCCTATAAATCCCTCAATATAGGGCTGTATTCATGCTTTTATGTTGTCCAGACAAAAAACTGGGTGGGCAAATGCAGTTAGCTCAGTCTGGCTTCCAGGTGGAAGTTAGTCAAACACAAATAATCCTGACAAGAGTATTAGATCTGTATTTTATCATTGTATTACACAGATGTGAAGAGGAGTAAAGTGATTCCCTCAAGAGTATGTAGCTATCAGCAGCAGCAGAGCGAAAAATAGATCCCAGGTGTCCAAGCTGATCCTGCACATGCTATACGATAGATCACTCCCTCCAGAGGTGAGCTGGTGATTTTCCTCAGGAAACATTGGAAGAGTTAAATGCTGACTGGCTGGGAGGAAATTGGTCTACAACTAAGAGGGAAAGAAATGTTTATTCCTGGAGAAGGTGTCACAAGCATAAGGAAAGCTTGAAAACAAGAATTGAACACGACAAAAAGAAACACTTGACAGCCACAGCCCTTTCAGTTGCCTTGAGTGTCTGTGTGCAGAATTAATTGCTGGCATCCAAAAAATAGTGTCAGCTCCAGAGATTGAACTCAGGGTATGAATCTACTGTAACAGCACTGGGACATTGGGGATGACAATGCTCTAGAGAGGACATCTGGGCTGGTTCAGAGCTGCCATGGGCAAATGGATACCCAGAGGGGAAAATAGAGGACATAAGAACCTCTAGGATTACCCAGACTGAATTGCTGTCTAATGTTTAACCCACAGAGAACGAAGTGATTGGTACAGAAATCTGAAACCTGCTGATACCAAAACATGTCTGGGCAGCAGGAAGTGAAGAAGGATGGAGGCAAAGATCCTTGTTAGGAATATCTCTACTTCCATGGAAAGGCAGCAGCTGAGTTCAGGACTGCTCAGGGAGAGGTGTGCACACACAGAGTATGTAACAGTCTTTACTTTGGGAAGCATCCAAATGAAATAAACAAACTGTAGTTTTTATACTCACTCTTTAACATGCTGCTTGGGAAACAGTGCCATAAGGGCTGCATCTAAACAGCTGTGTTTCACACAAAGATCCTGGTCCTGCTCATCTGGATAGGGTACACACACCACGGCTCCTTCTTGGTTTACCTGACCATGTTTCTGTAAATAGATTCCTGAATATTTTGATTTGTCCTTTCCTGCTCTGACCACTAATCAGAATAGCCCAAGAGGCTGCGTTTATGCAGAGTTTTTGTGAAGCCCTTTCAACATAGTTCCTGGCAATCGATGGCATCACTTTGTCTTAATGAGATAAAAAGCCCCTATTGTAGGTGAGAAATAATATTGCTCAAGGCATGTGGTTACTGTGAGGAGCTCCACTTCTCAGGGTGCTGGAATGCACCAGCCATCAACCTGGTGACTCACTGCATACCTGAGGCAAAATGCAGTTATCTCAGAGTAACAGCACACTCTAAAACATGGTATTCCTCACTGATTCATATTTTCTCCCAAATAAATAAGAATACCCAGTGGTGAAAAAATAAAAGTTACTTTTTATTCTTCCTCCTTTATTCAATACTTACCAGGTATATTGGTCCAAAGATAATGGTGATGGTCCATTCTGACCTGGACTTCTGTTGTTGAAATAAATGCATTTAGGTTGCATGAATCTGTTGGAACAAGCTGGATTCCCTGTCCTGGAGATTTGGACCCTTAGGCTTCAGAAAACAGAGTTTCCCCCCGTGTTTTGTGGCAGAAAGCCAGGTGGCTTGGCCGCTATTTATAATCCAGGGACAAAAAGACAAAACCACCCCTTCCAGAGGCTGAAAACAATGGCCTGGGCAGTTGCAATGGATCAGCACAAATTGAACAGTCATGCAGTGGGATGTGTGTTTGTGGCATGACTTGGTTTTCTCCTGGGGCTGGTACCATTATTCCTTGCTAACATCCAATGTAGGACCTCAGCACAGCCCTGCTGGGTGGGAAAATCAGAACAGAAGCACTGACCCTCTAGCTCTCATCAGAATTAGCTTGGACTTTGGATGACAGTGGCTCTCCTGCAACTTTTTTAATCAAGCTAAACCCTCTCTCATGCCTGCTTCATAAACATCAGGAGATATCCATGCCTCTTGCTTTGCCATCTCCTTTGCAGTGAATTTTATGGGGGCTCTGTGAGACATGAAATAGTTGCAAGAACACAGATATGTTGGAGTGAGGAATAAGAAAAAAAAAAATCCATTGAACATTTTAGTCCCTGCATTTGACTGCACATGGGTTTCATCTGCCGACATTTTTTTTTAATTGGTCTGAAGTGCTGAGTGATTGCAGATAGAGGGAGACTGAGGCTTGAAGCCTTCTGTACAGCTCATGATGGGCTGGGAGTTACAAGTAGTTCCCTTTTAAAAGTCTTAGTCCAAGTTCAGAAGGAAACTAAACTGCAGATGATGAATACTGATGGCTTGTGCTTGGTCCCACACAATAGCAACAATAGTGAATATGAAAGACTGCTAATAAAGAATATGGATTTGTGCCTAAATGGCAAAATCAGCAGATATAGGTTCATTTGCTTGCTCTTCCATGCACCACAGCAAGCTCTAAAGGAACGTATTCAAATCCTCTGGCTTCATCCTTCTTCTAAGATTTAGGAATTCATCTAAGCACTGATTTGGTTCCCTTTAGAGTCAACACAGAGAAAGAGAACTTCAGAAGGCAATTCAAGCCATGTCAAAGACATGTCAAAGATAACAGGAAGATTACACCTGTAGAATTAAAATTACCACTTTCTGTTAACTGCAGAGAATGTTTAGATGAATACCTGAAACCAAATGTCTGGCCTGTTCTAATTCCCCATTAATCCAATGGACCAAATAATTAATTTGTATCATCTAGTCTTGGCCAGGAACTGTCATATCAGTGACAGTCAGGAAACAGTCTTCAGAGCTGGGAAACAACCAATTCCCACTGTTCTTTCTGCCCACTACATTTTCTGAGAGTTCACCTCAGAGTGGTCGCTGCCTTATTTTAAACTTCAGTGAAAGAAAAATCACTATTATTTCTTTCTCACAAGACATCTGCTAAGAAGCAGAACAGCAGGGAAAAATACTAGAAAAGCTAATTAGAAAGCTGGATTTCAGGAAATTGAAAATCTCATTCTGCAACTTCATAAGTTCATGGTGCTTAGAACAAGTGTCCTGAAAGGTGCTGCCCAGGACAGCTGGAGTTCAATTCTGAAGTTAAGGCATTCTGCCTTTGTTAGTTTGAAGCTGGAAAGAGATTTATCTGAAACGATAAATCTGGGATATGTTAATTTAGGAACAATGCAAAGGTGGGGAAGTACCTATTTGGAAAGATTAATGAGTTCAGAATTTTTAAGGTATCTAAGAACTGCACTGAGGATGATGCTTCAGTTTAATGCAGGGGAACTAGATATCAGAAACTCCTTTTAGAAAAAGCCCCAAACATTTCCCAACTGCTTCTTCCCACCCTGTTGGGACCTGCCAGCATTTTGTCTTGGCTGGGGGTTCCAGCCTTTCCCCAGCCACTGCTGAAGATTCGACTTACACCTTTAATTCTGCATTTGGGGGTGGTGGAAACAGGCTCTGCTTACTCCTTGCCTCTTGGCCTGACCCTTGAGCCCATTCACAGCCTTCTTGCCATTATCCATCAGAACAGCCTGGTAGTTGTCTGGCCACAGAGCCCTTTGTGTCACCCATCCTGCTTGGGGAACACTGAGACACTCATCCAGGTGTTCAGGGATACCAACAGCAGATGAATCTGGTTGGTGCATAGGATATCTCTGCAACCAGCACAAAGCACAGTCTGAGTAAGATCACTGCTTGCTGTGATATTGTTCGCAGAGGAGAAAGAGGAAATATATTTCACAAGAGACTGGGAAAGCACCAGAATATCAATACAATGCTCACAAAGCAAATTTAATCCATTTTTAGCCTGTAATAAACAATGAAGTCTGTGAAACCTTGACAAGAATACATTGTGCATTCTCAAGGAGGACAACACAACAGGATATGTAGGAAAGAAAAGTTTGCCAGTAGCATGCGAAGAACTGAGAGTGGAGTCTGAATATCTTCACCAGCTCAAGGGACTCTGGAGTGAGTTTTGCTGTAGAATCACAAATAGAGATGAAGAATTCACTGTGTGCAGCTGGCACATACAGCTCCTTTTGCAAGAGACAATAATGGCACTTTGTGCTGGCCTGTTTGGGGTAGAGTGAATTTCCCTTATAGCAGCTCATAAGATCCTGTTGTAGGTCTGTGACCAAAAACTGCTGTTCATACACTGATAATTTCAATAATGAACATCATGCTCAGCAATGGAAAGGGAAAAAAGAGGATTTTAGTTAGATTAGTCATCTTTTGTTTGAGATCCAGCTGGGTATTGATCTACCTGTGAGATGTGGTGAGTGATTGCCTTCATCTCACTTCTTTTGTTTTCTTTTAGTCATCTTCTACTGCTTCAATTTTGAAAATTTTTTCTCTTGACCACCAAGTTTTCTTGCTTTTATTTGCCCTTTCCTCTTCCCCCAGGTCCCTGGAGTGAGGGCTGGAGGGCAGTGAGGGGATGACTATGCTGTGTTGAGTTGAACACTGGAGTTAACCCATACCCACGGCACACCTGGCACACACTGTGGGAACCTCTTTGTTCATCATTGTGGCACTCTTAAGTGACCAACTTCTCTGCTTTCTAGATCTCTCAGTTCCATGTGTTTTCTTCCTAAACTTCTAATAAAGAGTACAAATTACTGTTTCCCCATCCTCGTCACTACCACAATTTTTTTTTTCCCCAGTGCTTGCAAATTGGAGACTCTCTCTTTTCACCCTGTGTGTTGTGAATTTCTGTTCTCATTCATATCCTCTCCTGATACACTGGTCTCTATTTTCATCATGGGAACAATATTATAGTTTAAAGAAGTCCACACATTGCTTTTAAGACATCTGTGGAAAGAAGGGCAAAAAAAGTGAGGATTGGATGTGCTAAAATTGTTAAAACCTCAAAAAAAAATTCCTTACTGGAAGAAGATATAGAAATCCTTGTTCAATGGAGCTTTGCTGATTTGGGGTGAAGATCCAGGCTTTGCTCGTTGTAGGGAGAAGGTGACTTGAAATACCCCAGACTAAAAACAAGAGACCACTGAAAAGAGAAAGCTACTGAAGTGAAATAATTTCGTTTTTAAAAATGGCATCCAGAAACCTTATCTTTGACACATAAGAACAGACACATAGCTAAATATACTGTAACCTGCTTAGGTTTCCAAAGCAGCAAATTAAACCAGTGGGCTATGCAGTGAGTGTCCATTCAGATGAGCAAAGCTCATTGAACACAACAATACTGTAAGAGAACACGTTGAATACTCAATGCACCAAATAATCCGCTTTTGATACAGAGACAGTCACAGCTGTGGGAAAAGATGCAGCAACAGTGTGTGTGTGATTTGGGGGGAACAGGGAAAACATTCTGGACAGGAAAATGATAAGCAAAACGATTCTTTTTGCATTATGTTTTCCTCTAATTATATTTTTATTATATTCATAGAAAATCTTATTTCCAGGCAGGACAACTGCCCCAGGAGTTGGTTGACTTAGACTTTCTGGATGGAGGTGTTACTTTGTAGAGTTTTTATCACAGAATTACAGAATCATGGAATATCCTGAGTTGGAAGGGATCCACAGGGATCATCCAGTCCAACTCCTGCTCCTGCACAGACACCCCAACCATCCCACCCTGTGCCTGAGAGTGCTGTCAAAGCACTCCTTGAGCTCTGGCAGCCTTGGGGCTGTGACCATTCCCTGGGGAGCCTGGGCAGTGCCTCACAGCCCTCTGGGGGAAGAACCTTTTCCTGATATCCTCCCCTGACACAGCTCCAGCCCTTGGGTGATGAAATGTTCCCTAGGTCTGTGAGACCTTTGGGTGCCTGAAGAGTATCATCTCACTTGTTTTCTCTCTCTCCCTCTTCACAGGAATATGAAATGTCATTCTGGGTGGTGCCAAATCCTGCCAGACCAAATCACAGAAGCCATCTCAGGTGTACTGAGGAAAGACACACAGAACTGTTGCATTGGTTGAGTTGGTAAATCCCATGTGGCTACACTGCAGGTTAATTTCAAACAGCCTCATGTAGGACACAAAGGTTCCTCTTCTATTTCTGGTAAATGCCAAGAGCATCAATGAAAGAACACACTGATGATAACCCCAAGCACCATTTATTTGTTTAAACAACGGCTTTGACCTTGTTTATAGGTTCTGTATAAGACCCAGTTCCTGAATATTCCCTGCTGTGGAGTTTCCTCTGAGGCCTTGCACCAGGGGAATCTGTGAGAATGATTTCAGACTATTATTTGAGCCAGTGTGACAGAATCCAAGGTGGCTTACCAGGAAGTGTGCTTTGTGGCTGAACAGTCACTTGGAAAAAGGCACAACTCGGGAGATTTGGGTATTCTGTAACTGAGATAAGCTAAGCTTTAGCCCTGTCGGAGCAGCTTGGAGTTTAACAAAACAGCTTCTTATTCTGCTTAGGAAAGATTTGCTGAAGATTTAGCCTAAGACAATGTTCTGTAGCCACAGGGGATGGGTGAGAGAAGGACAGAATGTCCTTGCAGGCCAGAGAAGGGCTTGTCCTTGCAGGAAGGAAGGCGTCTCCCATTGCCCTCCTTTCCCCACATACCCTGCACGAGGTGGCCGATTTTTTCCCTGATTTTTTTCCAGCCCAGCCCAGCCCAGCCCAGCCCCGCCCCGCGCCTCCCAGCCACTGGCTTTTCTTAGGGGTCCCTGTCTGGAAACCTCACATCACAGTGTTGTGACGCTCTGCTCGTACCCTGGGCTGCCTTTGCTGAGCTGCTGAGATTTATCTGGGTGGGTCATGCCCTTGAATCGGCCCCATCTCCATTCCTCATCCCAAGTCATCTCCATGCCCAGCGGCGGGACTTTCCCCTGGGGGG
>NW_008246054.1:7058138-7059665 GCF_000691975.1 Corvus brachyrhynchos
CACCGGCCCCCGCCCGCGGGGTATGCGGAGAGGCTCGTCCCCACCGCACCTCCCCAAGGAGAGCTGGGATCCCTCCAGCGTGGCGCCAGGCTGGGAGCATCCTGCTCTCCCATCAGCTCCCAGCTCGGCCGAACGAGCCGTGCGCTGTCCGAGTCCGCAAGGAGAAAATAGAAGGCGTGGGGGTGTAGGAAAAAAAATTTAAAAAAATAGATGGGGTCTTCCTGGAATGGCAACCAGCGCCGCTGCAGCCTCCTCCCCAAACCCCCTCTTATTCCCTCTCGGCAGACAAGTTTTTACCCCTCCCGCAGCTCCATCCGACGGCCCTTCCTACTCCCACCCTCCCTTCCCACGGCCCAGGCTCCGTCTGGCCCGACCTTAAGTCCCTCCTTTTTGCCACCGGCCCCTCCCCTTCTCTAATTATGTACGAAACACTTCTTAGAATAAAATGGCCAAGCTGGGGCTCCGCCCTGCTTTCCTCTTCCCCATTCATCCTCTCCAGCCCGCTCCAAGCCCCTCCTCCGGTGGCAAGCCCAGCCTCTCGCTTCCCTCCTGGAGCTCTTTTCATTTTTATTTCTAACCCCCTCTCCATTCTTCCTGCTGCCTCTGCTCTTTCCCCCGATGGCTACGAACTGAGCAGCAGAAGAGGGGAGGGGGGGGGCACAGGAAAGGGGGAAAAAAAGCAAGAAAAAGGAAAAGGAAGAAGGGGAGAAAAGGAAATTTTTTTTTTTTTTTTTTGCCCTTAATGCCCGCGATCTGGATCAAGGAAGGGGATTTTCTGTCTGAGCATGAAAAGGACTGCTAGAGCCCCAGGATTTTCACGCCTGCAGTATCAGCCCCGCACCCAGTATGCGAGCTGGACAGAAAAGCTCTCCCACAAGTTCCTACCGAGCCGAATAAAACCCACGGGCGACCCGATCTCCGCCAGGGAGGGACATTAGCATCAGGTAAGGCGAGCGCTGCGCTGCGGCTGCGGCGCTGCCCCTGCCCGGGGCCGGCTCCCCCGTCCTGCCGCGCGTTGTGTAACGCGCCCGCGGCCCCTCCGCTCCCCCTGCCTGCACCTCCGCCCTGGGCGGCGCGGAGTGACGAGGGGGGATGGACGGCAGAGTCCCGCGGATCCGTTAGCCATTCTGCGTGCGTGGTGCTGAGCGAGGGGCCGAGATTCGCGCACTGGGAAGACTGGGAGCGCTGGTTTTTACTGGGGCGAGACGCAGCCCCCCCGGAGGATGCCCGGCAACTGGGGTTCAGCCCCGACTCGGCTGGGCTGGCGGCGAGGCGGGTATGGCGGTGGGGGTGGGAGACAGCCAGGATCCATCTGTATTCCAGAGTATCGATACATCCCGGAGCAGGGGGGACCGTCCCCAGGGAGATGGTGTCATCTCCACTTAATCCACTGCTCCGCTTTCGCAAGTGACAAGCAAATCGCGGAGGAAAAGGAAAGTCTGTCGCCTCGAATTCCACACTGGGCTGATTGCCTCTACTTCCAGCGGGGATGGGAGACAGCGGCAGAACCGGGGGAGGGCAGCGATG
>NW_008246054.1:7059710-7061688 GCF_000691975.1 Corvus brachyrhynchos
TGCTTGCGAGGCTGGTGTGGAGCATAACTTTGCCTTTTTCCAGTCCTTGGGGAACGGGGGGACGGAGAGCATCTCCATGCCATTGCATCATCCCCGAGGTCCAGCACAGCCTGGGTCTAAAGACTCAGAGACGATCTAGAGAGAGAAGGGAGGTTATAGGTGTGTGTGTTTTGGCTTTGGAGAGTTCACCCGTGCTGGTACCTGGGAGTGGGTAAGGGGAGGAGGTGTCACTTCTTGGATGCAGTCTCCTCTTCATGGAGGAACCCAGCAGCAGATTAAATGCTGGCAGAATTCGTGTTTGAATTTAGCCGTGTGATTGACATCTGCACTAGGCAGGACAGGAAGGTCCTTCATGCTTTACTCTGGCTGCTCATCTGGCTGCATAATAATAATTTCTTAATGGCAGTAAATCTGCTTTCCCAGGAGATGTAGAGAAGTATTTGGGAGACAGTGAGAGAAGGAGGGAGTGAGTAAAGAGGCTTTGGTGTAAGGAACATGAAAGATTTTTTTAAAAAAAATTCCTTATAAAGCAAAAATATCAATCAGCTCTCCTTGTGAGTAGCAGGCAGACAGCCCCGGACTCTCTCCCTCCCACACACCCCAGACAAGCCACCGTGATCTCCCTGAAGCATGTACACGCCAAGCAATCCAGCACATGCTGTGGAACTCACAGCCCACCCCGTGCTCAGACACAGTACCTCGGGCTTGCTCTCCCGTGGATGCAAACACCTCTCCAAGCTCTGCGGCCCCGCAGTTCCCACACGCTCAGCCGCACAGGTGGGATCCACGCACACTGGAACGTGCAGAAATAGCTGCATTGATATTCTTATTATGTAAATCAAACCTTCAGAAGTTCACATGAGCACACACATGCTGTCTTCTTTGCAGGGCTCGCAGTAGGTGGTTTGTTCCTCCAGTGTAGTTTTCTATCTTGTAGTTGGCTCCTGGCATTGATTTGGGGTTTGTCTGACTCCAAAGCCCTTTTCAACTCAGCAGAAAAGCCTACTACGTTTGGTGTGTGTACGTTTGTTTTATGGCTCTTTGCAGATTCCCAAGACTCTGGAATGATTTCACTACTGGAAAGGCAGATGAGCAGCAGACAGGGAAGCAGGGAAATGGCTGGGGGCGCGGTGGCAATTCCATACCCATCATGCCTTCTCTGATCAAGAGCTGGAGTCTGGGAGTATGGGAAGAGCTCTGCTGGAGTTACATAGCTTTTTAATGTGTGTGAGTGTGTGTGTGAGCAGAACCACACACACATCTATGGCTAAAACACACAATGCAAAGCTCCACTTCAGTCTTACCCTGGTTCAGAGCAAAATCCTTCCGTCCTCAGGGGACAGATACTCCCTTTGCAAGCCCCTTTGGTGAGAAATGACAGAGTAGGCACAGGGGAGATTATGTCCCTGGTGTTAGAGGTGTTTAACATCCCCCTCTGACCTTCCTCCTCTTCCCCTCTTTCCATAGGGCCTAGTGAGGAGACAAGCCTCCAAGAGCAGGAATATAATGAGGCCAACTAAAGTCTGTGTTAAAACTTTGGAGAGGAGGAACATATGGTGAATTGGCTTGTTCTAGGTAAAACGTGTCCCAAAGGAAACGACACAGAATGTGTATCTGTTCCCTCCTAGCCACCACTGTTTACTACATTGGAAGTATGTGTAAGGCTGATGCTAAACACTATGTGGGAATGGGTCTGCCAGCAGACAAGAATCATTGTTGTCTGTATGACAGAAATAGTTCAAAGCCAAATCCTCCCATCTTTGCTCAGGCAGGAGCCCCACCACCTTCTCCAGGCGCATTGCTCAGGAGAGCACGGCAGGAACTGACTCCAGAACCAGGGATCCGTGCCCAGCTCCCTGTCCACCTCCAGGAATGGACGTGGATTTCCTTTATCCAGGACTTGGTATTTACAGCTGATGCAGAGATGTTGAGAAAGCAGGAAAAAATTGATCGGGTGGGGTGGTGGGGGGGGGAGGCG
>NW_008246054.1:7062395-7097988 GCF_000691975.1 Corvus brachyrhynchos
CGGTGCGCGCAGGGATCGTTCACCCGGTGATAAAATGCAGCTACTTCTGGGACAGAGCCCAGCAGCTTTTCCGTGCCAGCAAATACTACAGGGGAAGTGAAAAATCACTTCATGCATTGGAAGTGCAGAGATGAACTTAGTGAGGCAGAATATAAATTACCCGGACCGAGGGAGCTTGTGCCCAGTTGTTTGATTTACACCATCCTGCTTGCAAAAGTATCGTGAGATTTTTAACAACCATAAGGACCTTGGCCCATTTCCTTCCAGGCCACACAGAGCAACTTTTCAGAAAGGAAGAATATCCACATACACAGACAGATCTGGCCTCTAAACACATCCACGGACCGGCGGCTGGTCCTGCGGTTCTCCCCATCTTCCTCAGCCTGGAAGATGGTCAGGGCAAAACATCTCCCCCCAGCAATGTGTGGTACTCCAGTGTGTTCTTGGATGCCAGGGAAGGTTTTCCCCTGCTTGCTGTGCCTCTGCATGGCCATGTCCAGCAGACGTGCTGGGCCTGGAGCACGTCAGGCCAGGGCTGCAGCGGGCTCATGGCTACAGTTGGTGTGGAAAAGGGAAATGTTGTCAAGCAGAGAGACCTGGGGAAGCAAACTGGATATATCTGCTAGGAACTTCTGTCTGGAGAGAGGATGGGTAGAGCTGGACCAGACAAACGAGGTGACATTCCCAGGGTTTGGAGTAGGCACAGGACAGCTGTTGCTGGCTTGATGAGCTAAGCTATGCAGTGCCAGGGAAGGAAAAGTCCTGACTGGTGGGAGGGAGGAATGGGAGAAAGAGCAGAAACCAGAGGAGCAGCTGATTTAGACTGAGCTGAAGGCTATTGAAGGACTTACGTTTATTTCAGGAATGCTGGATCACATCCCAAGTGGAGGTGGCATAAACTGGGTATATGAACATGTCATTTTGGAAAGAAAACAAGACTCAGGCCCAGGATTCCCCTGAGCCTGGGCTGGGGAATTTAACACAATGTTTACAGCCCCCTGCTCAGGGAGCTGTTTTCCTGCAGCCTTGAGGCAGGACCTGCAAGCAGCTTCACAGGAGAAAGATGCTTATTTATTTTTGCTATTTGTTCTTCTGAAGTCATGTGTTCTACATCCATTTTATTGTTGCCTGCACAGCGCAGCTGGCAGAGCTCAGCTCTGCACAGAGCTGCTGCTTTGTCCGCTGCAGTGCTGGGTGAGAGTGGGACCCATGTTGGCCCCAGTGGTGGTGGCATGCTTCTGGGTGTTCACCTAGCATTCCCCAGTGCTTGAACTCTCACACACATGATTCCTGGCTCTTGTTCCAGAAACACAACCAGTTGCACTGCTAATGGATCACCTCTTCCAGTGGCAATAGGAATAACAGTAAGTCATAGAGGAGTGAATAATTAAACCAGCTTCAGAGGGTGGCCTGCAGAGGAGGATGGAGTGAATTGCCTTTGCCAGACACATGCTGTTGTTCACTGTACTGGGGATGGAAATGCTGGACAGAGGTAGAAACTGAGGTGCCAGAAGCACCAGTGCAGCTTTGAAGCCCTGGAACAATTCTGTGTGTGTGTGTTAGCAGAGGGCACCATTCGGTAGAGTATTTCCATCACAGAGACATCTTCCCTTCCAGAGAGTCATGAATTACAGCAAAGTCAGCTCAGGGCTGACACACACCAAGCTTGCAAACGAAGCTGTGAGAGGTTCTCACACAGAAGCTCCAGAAAACCAACAAAACCCCAACAATTTGCTCCAGGGCTTTTGGTTGGATATCAAAAGAGAATATAGGAGTAGAGGGAGCTCTCACTCCCATCTGTTCTCCGTACTCCCAGCTTCCAGTAGAGTAGCTCTGGATCTTGTAGTCTTTTCATGCCTGGGACCTGTCTCATTGCTATCCTGACAGGAAGCATGTCCTTTACCCTGGTATTTAGAGAAGATACATCCTGAAGCCTTACAACAGGTCTTCTTACAGCCTGGAGTTTTATGTCTTCGCATGTTACAGCTGGAATATGTTGTACAAGCGAGTTCCTGTGAAAAGCTCACAGCCTCTTGCTGTAAATCACTGCAACCTGTTGAAGCCAGGGCTGTTAACTGGCTCTGTGGTGAGTGAGGATCTCTTTCTTAGGCTTTGATTTAAAGTGTGATTTAGATCCCAGCCTGTGCTCTGGACTCCACTGTGGCCATCATGGTTTTGGATGCAGTTTTGGCCAGAAGTCCTGAGTCAGCACAACTGATTCCATTTAGCCATTTCTTTACCCTGCCCTAGCTGCGTGTGTGGCTGTCAGATACATTGGTAACACTGGAGACCTCTGTGGTAATTTATCCTTTCAGCTGTTGATGCTGACTTGCTAAGCAGGGTGGAAGACAGGGAGGGTGAGCTTTAAAACCATTGCCTCATGCAGGCAGCACATTCCAGGTGAGGCTGCAGAAACCAGAAAAATAAATAAAAGGAGTTTGTGGAAAATTACAAAGAAACTAAAACTAACCAGGGAAGAATGAACAGAAATGAGCTGTTACTCCAGGGAGGAAGCTGGGGATTCAGAGCAGGCAGGAGGACCAGGATGAGCAGGTGTGAATCCTTAGCTAGACTTCTGGGATCAGTGGAACAGACACCAGCAAGGCAGGATGCGGGTGCTGGAGCAGTCAGGCTGCTCTTGGCATGTGGCTGCTCTTCAGGCAGGTGCAGATGGTGAGTGGGTAAGCAGAGCCCTCAGACATATGCTGGGGTATGTATATGGCTCTGGGTCCCTCCTGGCTCAGACCATCTCCCTGCCTGGAACAGGAGTGTTATTCCAGCCATTTCCCACACTGCTCCATTCTGGGTGAGGTTTACAGTCAAAATCAAAGGTGTGTTTTGAGGCAGCAGCAAGAGCTTAGAAGGTACAAGCTGAGACCAAAGAACGCCTAAGAAATACCAAGAAAGTCAAAGAAAAGAACTAAGCGCAGTGTTTGTGCTAAAATTGTGAACAGAGAGAAGAAAGCAGCAGCAAGGATCCCTGTAACATAGCCTTAAGACCAGCAGCTATTTCTAGAATTGCTTATTGTCATGTCGTCCAAATTCGGAGTTGCTTCTGCAAAACAACTCCAGGCTTTGCTGGGATTTTTTGCTGGAGAATGCTAATAATGTGGTTTATCTGCTATTTCCACTCTCCTAAAAGAGAACTGTAAAGTATTTGAAAATGATGGACCATGTTTTAGTCCAGTGAATAGATAAATCTGGTCAACCAGGGAAAAGAGACCAGTTAGGATTTTCCCACAATACTTACCTAAAGTAACCAAAGACTGGAAATTTGAGTTCTAGAAATATTTAGATAAAACCCTTTCTGTTCAATTAGAGATACATATGCAGCAATCCTTTTATTTGCTTCTTGGGGGGAAGAGTTAAGGTAAAAAGACTGATTGGAACTGGAAGTGTTGCTCAGGGAGTTTGCTGGAGGATGAGAGATGAAGGAGGGATATATTTTGCTGATGGAGCTGGATTGGGCCTTGTTAAGACTGGAAAAAAGAAAGACATGGATGAGCGCTGTCACTCCTGGGATAACCTTTCAGCCGTGTGGCGACGTGCAAAGTCAGTGGTTGTCTGAGGACTGTCATCTGCAGTGCCAGCTGGAATATCCTGTGTGTGACTACTTCTTTATTGATTCCTTTCATGCTTTGTGTTTTCATAACATTCTGCAGTAATGGAGTAAGTTACGAGTCATCTATGGAAGTTCTTTTTTGGGGGAGGTTTTAGATCTGGTACCACATAATTTCCTTGTGTGTCTCTCAGCTTTCTATGGGAAAGAGAAGGGGTGAATAACCTTATCTCAGTTCTCTCCCCGCTTTGTGACGGGATAGATGCCAAAATCACTCCTCTTGTCTCAAAAGCCCTGCTGCTGCTGGATGTGTCACTGAGTGCTCAGATATTGCTCAAAATTTATCAAACATAGACTTATTTTCACACCTGGGCTCAATTGTCAACTGACCCAGAGCAATCACAACCACAAAGACCCCGATCCTGCAATTGGAATCACACAGAAATTTTTAATTACAGCCCCATGGACATAATGAAACTGATTTCCAAGATCAAAGCCTAAGCAACAGCAAATCCATACACAGGCTGAGTGCAGAGTGAATCATGTTTATGGTCCATCAGTGTTCAGCTTCTTTGTTCCAAAATGCTGGTCAGGAAGGCAGAAGAAATATTCCCCGGGATATTATAAAGACTAACATATCATCAGAGGGAGAATCAATGGAGATGGATGGCAAATTAGATGGACACTTGAGACATTAAAAGGAAGGATGGAAAATGGAAGTGATATTATAATTGAACCATATTAATACATTTTAAATTGCTTTACAAATATTAACAAGTTAAATAAGGGAAGCCTGGAAATAATAGTTCATCTAGTCTAGGAAAGATGGGAGTGAGAAGGGACATTCAGGTTCCAGTACAAAGGTATATGAAGGTTAAAATGAAAAGTGATCAGAAGCATTTTAACACTTTGATGATACAAGAACAAGAGGACACATCAAAATTAAAGGGCACAACTTTTAAAGCAAATTAAAAGGAAATAGTCCTTTCTTCAGTGTATAGTGAAGGCACACAATTCCCTGCTGCAGGATGTTGCTGAGATGAAAGTCCGGATGGATTTGAAGTGTAAAAGGCTACATAACTTTGTAGCAATTAATAGCATTTGCAGCCCTACAATCTGGGACAATGGTAATCAGGTCCCAGGCTTCAAAGCAAGGGATGACCATCTTCTGGGGTTAGGAAGGACATTTTCTGTCTGCATAAAAAGAACATAATATGGTTGGCCAGGTGATGTGACTGCCTATGGTCAATCCCGCTGGAAGCTAAGTCAGCAAGAGATTAGCAAATTGCTTCTGTGGGTGCTGGATTAAGGTATTATAAAAAGGTTTTCATCAATGCCAGACAGAATATCAATCCAGCAATCTCCTCTTCTGTGTCAGCTCCCACAAAAGTAATTTCAATGATTAGAGTAGATATTGAAGTAGGACATGAAATGGGTGGTTATAGGTGGCAGCCGTGACCCTGAGTTGCACAACTCAGTTTCCTCTATCAGAACCGGTATCTGCGGGCTGGTGCAGAGCTGGGATGAGCCTGGAGTCTGCCAGCACCAGGTTCTGTATGGATACAAGCTCCCTGACCCTAAGGGCCTGCTGCCTGGACAGAGGAGGGGGAAAAGAAACAGGGAATGCTGTTACCTCTACTCAGTACCAGAGGAAATGCAGCACAAGGCTCGGAGATCAGGTCAAATCCTGTCAGTAGAAGCATTTCAGTTTGCAATTTTGCCTTGACGGATTTTCAAAGTAGTTGGTGGCAACGTAGCAGAACATTATAGAAAACAGGACCTTAAATACTGCCGTGGGATAGGGGGAACATTTGGAAAATCAGCCTCCAAGGTGCTTGTAAGATGTCACCTTAAAGAATCAGCCCAAGCTGATGCAGGGAGGCTGCGACAAAGGTAAGTGGGTGCATGAAACCTTGAGACTTAACCAAAGCAGCCTGGTAGGAGTGACAGGGCGGACAGAGATCAGCTATGGAGCCATCTCCTCTCCCTATATTTTCCCCACAGTCCCATCCCCCTGAGGGTCCCAGGGTGACTCCCCCTGTCTGCCTTGTGTTGGGCACAGTCCTGCCTCCTGCCCAGGGTCATCCATTATCACCATGCTGATGGGAGGAAGGAGGAATGTGCTTTTCTCCATAACTTTCCTCTCCCATCAGCCATTCTTTTCCTGCTGTTGAAGACAGAGGTTGGGTGAAGAGAAAACAAGGCTGTTGAGTACAGACAGGGAAGTTCAGCTTCAACAACTTCTGCAGTGGCCATGAGCATCTCTAGGTGAACAGAGAAGAAACTACTCTCCCCTGGTCAGGTAATACAGCAGTACTTCTTTCAGAAAGGTGGAATGTGTGGGCAGCTGTTGGCTGTGAGGAAAACACATCAATAGATGGGATAAAGTTCTGACAGGTGTGTGACTGGGAGGAGGGAAGGGGGAGCTGAATGGTGGGAACACAAAGTTCACTGGTGGGGCAGGTGTGAATGCTCAGACAAATTGACACATTGGGACAAACGATTCCTTTGCTTCCTGGATCGAAACAAGAGAGGGATGTGAGTGGCAGATGTAAATCTGCTAGTGAGGTGTTGTGTAGGTGTGATGATTACTGTGCTCATGGCCTGGGCTGGGAAGGATGGACAAAGGAGTTTTTGTTCTGCAAAATTCATCAGAAAGATGCATGCAAAAAAAAAAAAAAAAAAAAAGCTATAAGGTAGGACTGCAATTTACCTGCATCACTGGAAGATTGATTTCTGATTAAAGGAGCAAAAAAAGGAGGAGAATAAAATTTTATGAATGGCAAGAATGGGGATCAGAGGTCTAAAATGGGAGCTGTTAGTATTCTTGAAGGATTGGTTCAAATGGGACTGCAGAGACCAGTGCAAGCTTCTGATTTCCAACCACTTGCATTTAGAAAAGAGAGGGAGACCAGCAGGCTGGCCTCAGTGAAATTCTGCTGGATTTCCCCCAAGAATCAGAATTGTCCCTGCATTTCAAGTACCTGAAAGCCTTAAAACTGACAAGGCTGAAAGGTGAGGTGAGGGTCAAAAGCGAGAACGGCTGATAGGAATAAGTAGATTGTAGTCTAGGCTGCTTAATTCAGGGATCTGTAATAAAACTGCCCAGTGACAGATAGTGAATAAAAGACTACAGGTATATTATGGTTTACGGAGCACAGGACAGATGTGTCTCTAAGGAGGATGAGATAAGGAGAGGAAGGCAGCAGCGGACCGGGAGCAGCAGCTGTTTTGGGATGCAGCAGCACTGTGTGAATAAAGCAGCGCTGTAGCAAGATAGTTCAGTTGTGGTACTGTCACTGACATGTTATATATGACCTTGAGTAGGTCACTTAGGCTGGGAGCTTTTCAGAAGAGCTTTTTAAATGCATGTGTTTCCATGCACAGGAGCTGAATCCCTTCAGTGCTGCGGCTCTGAGATTCCAGCTCACACAGCGGATGGGAACTACCCAGGGAGCTCAGATCCAAGTTTGGCATGAGGGAAAATGTGGATTTTTTTAAGAATTCAGCAACCCCTGTACTCATGAAATATAATCCCCCAAAGACTGGTAGACAGCAGTGCTGACTCTTTACACTTCCAGTGCTGGGCAAAAGCAGTACTGGTTTGCCTCTGTCTCCCCTCCACCCCAGTAAAATGGCTCCATCTTCACAAATCTGGCCTGAATGAATTTCTCTCCTCATTGCCTAAGATCACTGGCAGAGTTGGCCTTTCACTGGAATAGATAAGGGAAAAAGAACATGCTGACTGCATCTTTTTGCTTCCCTTGCACACAGAAATGAGTGTGTTACATACACAAAATATAAAATGGAGTTTGCAAGTGCACACACACACACAGACATGTGCATTGTGCTTTAAGAATGCTGAATCAAGGCTGCTGTTTCATATTAATCTTTTTACCAACTTCAGCATTTGCAGTAAATAGCAAATAATGATAAAGCTGCTTGCACTAAATGGAAGAGCAAAAGAGGCTGATAGGTCCTTCCTACCAGTGGATCCTCCTGCAGTGCTTCTCATTACTTTGTTAAGTTTGAAGACAGACATTTTGTCCGTGGCTGCACTTTTTTTCTCATTGCTGCTCCTCTTAGGCAGCTCTTCTGTAAAGCCTTGGCACCAGTGAATGCAGTCCCCAAACCCTCGTGTCTTACACCACAGGGATACATACCCCTTTGATGCTGGGGCATGACCCTCCCTCGGGGGCTGTGGCAGTGGTGAATGGAAGGGCTGGGGACAAACACACTCTGCTGCCCTTGCACAGTGTTGCTCTGGTCTCCAGACCTCCACCAGTAACATTTGGAGTCAGGGAAAAGGAAATCAACAGGACAGCTAAGACACACTCTGGATTTTACTTTTAGGTGTAAGTTTAAAATTCCAGGCACTTGAAAGGATATGAGGACTGATTCCCAGCTCAGTAATACAGTATTTTTGTGTTAAGAGACTCAGGGTGCATTTTCCATGCCCCACATGCAGAGTGTTCAAGCTTGCAGCATCTGCTGGGACAATGCTGCAGGACTGTGGAAGATGACAATAAACCACTGGAGGATTTGTGCTTGCTCATATTGCCCAACACTGATGTTAATAAAGCGAAATACACCCAAAACTGGGTTATTTCTGAGGGGAAGCTTGTTTCCTCCTGGAGAAACTCCAAGAGCAAACTAATACAGGGAGCTGAGATCTTTGGCAATGTAGAAACATCCAGAGATATTAGATGCTCAATTCCTACACACATACCTAGTTTTCTTAAATCCTCTGGATACAGGAAGCTGAGCAGCTGCTGCTTCCCTAAATACCCCTGGGACAAAGACTGCTGTGAGCACCGTCCTGTGCTGGAGAAACCAGACACAAAAATGGGTGCGGACACTGTCTGAGGAGCAGGATCCCTGGAACAGGCTGTTCCCATCCCTGCATGCCTGTGTCTCACTCCAAGTGCTCTTCAGGGGCTTGAGTCAGGGATGGCTGATGGAGGGAGTTCTGCTGCTTTTTTTTTGGCTTAATGTCTTAGGCACTTGGACGTCACACGTTCCAATTTTCTGCTGGGACTTTGTGCCTGTTTGGTTCTGTGGTGATTAAAAAAAAACAAACAGAAAGCCAGGAGAAGTGAAAAGGAGGAATTCAGAGAAATAGAGGGTAAAAAGGGATGGTGTCACCATCTTAAAATAAACCAGAAGCATATGACAATTTCTAATGGAAGAAGTGAATTCACTCTCAGATTATTTCCTGGGAACTTTTCACTCATTTTTTATACAGGGCTTTGCTCATCTATTTTGCTGTAAATCTAATTATTTCATTTTAAGTTCTCTGTTGAATGCAGGTTTAGACTAGAAGAGAGCAAAGGACTCTGAAAGTCATCAGCTTAAGGAACTCACAGAAACTCAGCCTTGCTGAGATCCCTCATGTTGTTATGAAGATCTGACAGACAGTTATTGGAATTCCTGGTAGGAATAGGTGAATAATGATTTCTCTCTTTTTTTTTTTTTTTTCATCAGTTTAGTTCTGGAAGAAAAAATGAAGGGAAAAAATTACTTTTAGGTATTTAACTATAATTAGTGTGGTGGGGGAAAAATGAAAAGATTTTATATTTGAGACTAAAAGGAAAAGAGAGTAGAAAATCACTTCAAAACGTAATTTTTTCATAAATGAATAAATTTTTTTTCGTGACCATAGTATTTCCCTTTTGGTTGGTTTATTTTTTTTAATATTTCCTTCTAGATCCACTTTATAAACATCTCATCATGAAGCATTTAAGCTAAGAAATAATGCAGTCATGTACTTTGAATATTTTAATTTTTTCCCATCCCACTTTTTGACAGTAACTATCTAATGAATTCAATCTGAATTAATAAACATTGGCAGACAATCCCCAAGCACTTTTCTGAGCCTAATTTTAGGATGTGTTAAAAACAATGTCTTGCATCCTTTAGTGCCTATGATTGCAGTTTCCTTTATGCTGCACGTGGTTAAAGACAATTCCTACCTCAAATAACAGATACTCAAAGGGTCCAGAGTGATGGGAGATAAAAGGAGAAAGTAAAAAGATCTGTCTGAAGTCAGTCAGGAGCAGAACCATTTAGAGAAGCGTATGGTCTTGACTTCATTCCCTGCTTTCTCACCAGCCTGGGGATTAATTATAAATCTCTTTCTCACCCGTTAGATTTTTCTCATCCTCCTTCTACTCCTGCACTTTCTCATTCACACCTTCAAGTCTTTGCTACTCTTCCTTTAATCCAACTTTCCTGACTCTCCAATTTTTGTACACTTTCCCGTTTTCTCCTCTGCTCCTCCTGGAGAAGATTGCAAACGAAGTGGCAAGTGTTAATAACACGTCTTGGCTGTGCCTGCTGCGATGGAGAAAGGAGGAGCAAGGTGGGTGAAGGAAAGTTGCAAAGAAGGAGGGAGGGGATGATCTGAACTGATTTCAGACTCTGGGCAAAGGTGCAGGAAGGCAGAGGAAGCCCCTGCACGCTCAGAAACCTCATTGCAATGGGAGCAGAGTCTGAACTGATTGTCTCAGGAGGAGAACATCAACATATCTGGAGGGTGGGACTTGTCTCCTCAGGGATACAGGGGCCAAAGCAAAGACTTCCAGGACTGGGAGGTATGTAAGGGGAACCAGCAGACCTCTGTGCTGTGCTGTGACAGGAGCTCAGACATCCTGCACTTGATTTGTGTGGCTGGGTTTGTGCACAGGGACGTGTGGTGCTGCTGGAATAAAATCAGCTGTGGGTGTGCACATTCAATGAGACAGGGCTGATGGTGCTCCCTGTGCTGCTGGCAGGGGTTCCACAGCCATCTGCTCTGGGCCACCCGCTCCACAGGGCCCCACCTGAGCCCGGGATGTCACTGCACCTCTTGCTGGCTTCCTCGAGTCCTACAGGATCCCCTGCTTGTCACTGGAGCCTCTGCTGTGTGGTTGCTGGGAAAATCTGGGCAGAACCTGTGGTTTTAGGGGTCTGAAGTGTTTAAGGGGTACACAGGAGAGCCCCTGTTTTGGGCTGGCAGCTGCAGCTCCCTGAGGAACACAGGCTAAGCCCACAACAGCTGGTGGGGACAAACTGTGTTGGTCCTATTGGAACAGAGTTGTTGTCTAGTCTGCAGGAGGAGGGATGAAACAGAGGTGTAAATTACAGGGAAGTTTCCTTGAGCTGCTCTGGTCTGAGAATGTTATACCAGAAATAAAGTGTCCAAGAATAGCTGCCTGTCATTGTAAACAGTCACATAAGCCATGATAGATAACTTCAGGCTGTGTCTTTGTGAGCACAGCAGACTCTAAATACTCTTCTTTCTTTGGAAACTCTTACCCAACACCTTTGATTTCACAGGGATAAGCCAGCTGTATTTCTGCTCTGCATTTAATTTAACACTCATACAAAATTATGTATCTAGCCAGCTATTTATTATCTAATTTGATGTCTGCAGTTGAGGAAAGACTATTTATCCTTTCCCACAGCAGTGTCTCTTTCTCTGGCAGCTCTGACTAGCTGCTAGGTGCCCTGGGAAATGTCAAGGCAGAATTAATTAGTCATGACCAGCCATGGAGGTGTTTTTCAGATTTGGATTTGGCCAGCTGATTGCACGGGATCTTTCTGGGAGTCAAGCTGTTGAAGACACGTGTGATGCTTGCTCTGGATTGCTTTCAAAGTCACTTTAGGAAGCTGCAGAGGCGTGCAGGATCCATCCAGGGTGAGGAGTTCTAGCAGGAGAATGTGTGGTGGAGGGGACTGCTCGCGGCCTTTGGCAGGACACCATGCCAGGGAAACTGTAAAGTACCACTCAGCATGTCCTGTCCTTCCCCCAGCCCACAAAGGTGTAAATCTCTCAGCATTCCCGTGGAAGCTTTGTAGGCATTCATTCTGAATGTCCTCCTTGGAGCGGGAGGAGCTGTGATGGCACCTGGCACTTGCCAAACTGGAAGTCACCCCTCGGCCTGCCCGCGAGTGATGGCAGCACCAGCCAACTGCACAGGTTGTGCTGAAACTGTAGTGTTTACTTTATAAATAGCTCTGAATTCTTCCAGACCTTCTTGCCTGCCTTTGTAGAGCCTGGTCGAGCATGTGCTGTTCTTCCTGGTCAGTGATTTCCTCCTGGCATTGAGGAAAGGTCAAGTGTCCACGCCAATTCTTTTGGATCTGTCAGCAGCCCTCAGTCCCTCTGGCAATGAAGGGCTAATGATTTGCAGTGTCTGGCTCGGATGGGCAATATTTCCCTGCAGGAGCATTCCTCCTTTCCAAAGACACTCCACAATGTAACTTGGAATAATATAGCATTTCCCTCAAGGACTCTTCCAGGGGGTAATTCCATGCTCAGTTGTACTCTTGCTGTCAGAGAGATGGGGCTCCAATATTACAGATGTGCTGGTGACAAGGGGTAAGGTCAACTTTCAAGTAAATTATCCAGAGTTTTCAAAATTGATCATCCTCAAACCTCCTTTCCTGCCTTCAACTTGTTCCATTGTTGCCTAACACAGACAAATTGAGGCACTTTGCTCCTTCCCCACCCCAGAGATGAGGCCGTATGCACAGAAACGTCAGCTGGGATGGGATGGAGCCATTTGTGGGGCGGGGAGGTGGGAACATCAGCTTTTAATGGAAATCTCAGACTCCAGCAGTGCTCACTATTAGCCAAGAGCTGTAATCCATAGTGACAGGCCAGCTGGAGCACGGGGACACATCCAGGCAGATCTGCATTCAGAGGTGCACTCCTGGCAGCTGCATGGGGGAATTCAGATTTCCAACCATGGAGCCTAGTGCTCCAGGCATGTCCCGTTAAGAGGAAAAGCAGACAGAAAAGCCCCTCTTCCACTGTAAATAAATCTCCAGAAGTTTGGGATGCTTCTTTTTATTCCCAATTCACAAACACAGCTCTCCCTGGGAGAGGTGGTGAGGACTGATCCCTCTCTCTGAGGGCGCTGAGCCTTCCATGGGAAGGAGCAGCCCTTAGCATGTATTGGGACTTCCTCTAATCCTGTTGAGAGGGAGGAGGGGGAAGGAGAATGGTCGTGCATGACCATGCTCTGCTATCTCTCCATCACCATCCCACACAGCCTCGCTGGGGTCCTGCCTCTCTCCACATTTAGAATGGGCTCTGTGTCCTCCAACCATCCAGCACTGCCTCCGTCTCTTACCGAACCTGTGGCTGCACAGGGGACCTTGGGGACATTTTTCTCCTTTAAAAGAGGAATCGATGGAGTTGCCTCTTGCAGGCTCAGCTCTGTGCTGCTGTTCTTGCCTTCCCTTTTGCCACTTGCTTTGCCCTTCTTTTCAACCCACTTTTCCCACCACCTACACAGAGGTGGCAGCAGAAATTCACAGGGAGCGATTCCCCTCTGCTACACATGGAGGAGCAGACATGTGGTTTCAAACAAGCAAAAAAAAAAAAAATCAGGTAGACTTCCAGGAAGGAGGTGGAATATATCTCTTAAAAGTACATAAGTGGTTTGAAAGACAAAGGCCCCAGGTGGTCAGTGATATTCAGATTTTTAAATCCCTGATGCTTATGAAAACATTGCATACAAGTTCTGCTCTGGGAAAACCTGCATTTTCTTCTTCTTCTTTTTTTTTTTCTTTAACAAGTAGAGAAGTTGGTTTTCTGGTGTGCAGAGGGGAGAGGAGCTGTACTATGCTGTCATTGACAGAGCTGCTTGGAAAATGGGCAATTTCCTTGGGAAATTCCTGCCTTTTGATTCTTGGTTGGTTTTTTTTAAACTTCAATGTGAAGGAGAACCATGATCCCACAAGGCTCTTATGACCTAAAAATTTAAAAGCAATAATAATTTGAGATCACTGATATCTTCTGTTCCTGTGGTGCTGAAGCACTAAGATACTGTGGGAAATATTTAGCACTGTATGATAATACATAAAATAAACAGCACCAAATGTTTTAGGCAATATATAATGCATTCTAAACATGTAATACAATACATTCTAAACATATATCAATACAATACATAATATCTGAAAATGTCAAAACAAATTAATTGAAACAACACAAAAATAGTGTGTTTATTTCCTCAAAATTAAACATTTCAACATGACTGAAATGAAGAGAGAAAATCCAAATTATTTGTTTTGACACTTTAAACATGAAAAAGTTTGTCAAAATTGACATGTTCCCATGCAACGTTTCGATTTTGAGGGAACTGTGTTTTCCTGCAAAAAACTGTTCTGTCAAAATTTTTTGACCAGCTCTACTTACAGTCTATCTAAACAGACAAGCATCACAGCCAAGACTCTCAAACACTCCAGGTGGTCAGGAGATGGATTAAGCACAGAGCAGAACAGTCTCAGAGAAGGAAATAAATAAAGCTCACAGCTAGAGGTGGCCTCAAACGTGGGTACCAAAGGGCTGCAATGTTTGAGATGCTCAGACCTGAGTGGTGTTGAACTTTAATCCCACAAAGGACTTAATTCCTTCAGTTTCTAATTTTTTTTAGCATATCTGTGTTGCAGAACTGGTGCACTGATGGGAGAGGGTGTTTGTGATGCCAGTGCAGATCCTCAGTATCCTCTGGGATTTTCCAGTTCTTGGCTTTGGTTGGAGTTTAGCTGGTACCAGCCTTCTGTGCTTGACAGATTAATACTGGTAAGGATGAGATGGCTTTATTTTCCACACATCCTTCTGGCCCAGTGGAAATCCCAGGCTTAGAGCTTGGGGAATAGGTAGAAGTGCAGTGCTCCAGGTGGATTGGCTCTGGGATTCATGGCTGAGAACAGCTTTGGGTAGGTGTTCTCCCACCTTCATGGTACACAGATTTTAAATCTTCTCATTATATAAATGCAGTTCCAGGTTAATGTGAGTTTCTAATTTAATATGTTGTTCCAAATTAAGAGTTAAAATGATATTTGATTATCTTTTTGCAGTGAGATCCAACCCAAGGCTCATTGACTTCAATAGACCTTCCAGGAGAACCTGCAGTGGCAGAGCCTGCGCTTCAGATTTCTGACTTCTGCTGCAGAAGCTGCCCATGAAATGCTGTTATTTGGGGCTAATACTCATTCTAGCTCACATTCCTAACCTGAATTGAAGTGCAGTGCATCTAACTTCTCCTCTGTGGGGTAGCAGGGCTGCAGAAGGGGCAGATCCTGGGTGTTTTCAGCCTCAGAGCAGTGTCCTGCATACCTAAAGCAGTGATTTGTGTAACTCACCTTTAAGTCATCCCCCAGGGAATTGCAGGGATACCAAGCTCACATCAGGGACTACCTGTGCTCACCCTGGCCCTACCTGCAGCTCTGTTTCTCCACAGAAGCCTGAGCCATACCATTCTCAGCAGATCCCACCCTGCTTCCAGAGTGTCCTGGCAGGGGTATGCACAAGGGTGTGAGACAGTGGCTGCAGGAGCCAGGGGGACTAAATGCACAGAGAGTTTTATGGCCACAACAAATTCCTGATCCACTCAGTGGGATAAGGAAGGTGGAGCTGCCCAAGGCTGGAATTTGCAGCTGCCAGCTCAGAGTCCCTTTTCTCTCCCCTCTTCAGCTGCCCCTGCTTCTCTTGTCTCCATCCAGCTGAGTGGTGGCTAAATATGGTGCCCTGAGGAAGCTCTGATGGTGCTTTTCATCTGGCAGGCAGGGCTGGCATTATCCAAGCAGCAGGAGCTGTACCAGGAGGATGGCCTGTGGATTTTAACCCCTTCAGCTCCTCCAGTAAGAGTGGAGGAACACAATAACCCAGTCAAAGGCTAAGCTCCTTTTTGAGGGACAAGACAAATGGGAAGATAAACCATTTGCGAGGATCATTAGGCAACCTCAACTTCTTTTACTGAAAGAAGCAGTGGTAGTTTGCATTTCCCAAGCCCTATGGAGTGGGATCACTCCATGTGGCTTCAGTGGTAAAGTCTCTTCCCAGGAATGAACTTCAGAACAGAAATACTGCACAGACTGTCAGGTGTGGGATAAGAGTTGGCTTTCTTGGATTGAATATTACATTATTGCTCTCCAGAGGAGTTCTGGCATCAATTTTTCCTTCAGCCTCTCAGCTCACAGGTCTCAATCGTTGCAGTGGAATATGTTAGAAAGGCAAGACTGGCACCAGGACAGAAGAGTAGTGAAAGCAAAGCCCACGATTTCTGGACTCTGTCACAGGCCTCATTAAACTGAGCATTCAGATTACTCTTTCCGAAATTTCTAGTGAAAATTGCAGGGAATTGCATGATTTTTGTTCAGTTTATTGTGTCTGGTTTGCAGGTGTTTCTTTTTCCAAACTGTAGGAACAGTATTAAATGAATTTGGATATTTCCTCTTGTGCATAAATTACAAAATCTATTTCAGCTCAGTCAAAACACACAGCTTAAGAAAACACTTCATTTTGATTTTGAATGTATGTTACTCAACATGTAATGAAAAACAAAACACGATCTTGAACCAATCCCTTCCAAACAGAACACTCAACACATTCTGTTCCAAAGAAAAGCTGACTTTATCAAAATGCCTTTTGTTTCCCCCTTAAATCAACAAATTTCTACAAAGTATTTTGCCTCTGATGAATTGGCATTTTCCTGACATGAAATGAGCCATCCAAAATAACTCTAAGCAGCTCTGTGGCAAGTCCCAGCTAATTCTGGAATAGTAGCATGAAGGTGCGTAGGAAGGGTACTGCAAGGAGACGTAGCACTGAGCTGAGACGTAAGAAATTTGGGTTGAATTCCTGAAGCAGTTTTAAAATGATCTGGAACAAGCCATTAATGTACCCTGTGTCTCAATTCCCATCCTGCAGAATGAAAAAAAGCAGCGTTTCCCCATCTAAAGCTACTGCAAGGATAAAAATCTACTAAAGCTTGTAAGGTTACTGGACTTAGATGTGAGGTGTATAAGTAGTAAGGAAGACAGAAGATAGAGCTGCATTTTTGTATAACTTTGAAAGAAATTATGGGGAAGTGGACTCGCTAGGACAGTACTTTAACAATAGCAGGAATAATTCCAAGTTCAGGGCAGTGCTTAATAGAAATCACTGCTCAACACCCACCGTATTTTCTTTTTTAATAAGCAGCTCAGAAAAGTGCAATTTATCATTATTATTATTATTATCATCTATATTCATTCTATCTCTGCCATTTCATAAATGAGAGGAGTTCCTCACAAACATCTACAAAAGCGAGCTCATTATCCAGTCTCGCTATTTTTAACTCTCATTTGTGACAATAGCTATCAAACTCTTGCCAACAGTTGGGCTGCTGGTGTGCTGACACCGCTGCTCCACAGCCCGCTGAGCGGGATTAGCTCACTGTTCCCTTGCGTTCCCCCATCTGTCCCCGGCCATCTGCTCTCCTTGCTCTCCTAAATAGATTGTGTGCTTTTTGGGGCATGGACCGCCTTGCTGGTTGCTGTCTCTTCAGCACCCACTGTTCCAGTCTCAGATTCAGCCGGACTGGCTTCAGAATCACAAAACCATGGAATGTCTTGAGTGGGAAAGGACCCACAAGGACCAGAGTCCAGCTCCTAGCCCTGGCCAGGGCACCCCAACAATCCCATCCCATGCATCCCTGAGAGCATTGTCCAAACATTTCTGGAGCTCTGTCAGCCTTGGGGCCGTGCCCATTCCCTGGGGAGCCTGTTCAGTGCCCAGCATCCTCTGGGGGAAGAACTTTTCCCTGATATCTAACCTAAACCCCCCTGGCCCAACTCCAGCTGTTCCCTCAGATCCCATCACTGGTCACCAGAGAGAAGAGATCCATGCCTCCCCTTCCACCTCCCCTTGTGAGGAATCTGAATACCACAAGTTCTCCTGAGTCCTGTCTTCTCCAGGCTGGACAAACCTCAGCAGCTCCTCTTATGGCTTCTCCTCTAGACCCTTCACCATCTTCATAACCCTGTGACACTTCACCATAAACCTGTGTGCATGAGCAGAAGTTCCTTTTAACTAATTTCCCAACCTATGGAGCGCTGTGAGAAGGTTTCCAAGCAGAGCCCTGACCCAAGTGTCTGTGGAGCCTGGAATTCAGAGCAGTGACTTTGGCACCTTGACCAGTAGATTTATGATCAGGACTTTTGGGGTTTGACTCCTTCTGTCCAGCGCCACCTGATTTTGTGACTTGGTGGAGGTACCTGCTACTCTTGTTTGGTTGGAAGCTGCCCCTCATCCTCCTCATCATCACACCAGGATTTTATAATTCGCTGAAGTGGAGGGACAAACGAGCTGAGAGCAGGTACAGAGCTTTTTGAATTCTCTCCTCCTTAAAGGCAGGGAGTAATTGGAGTTTCTGCACAAAAACTGCTCCGTTTAGGCTGCTGGTTGAACTCCATTAATAAAAAAGGGTTTGTGGAGTGGTTTTGGTTCACTGAATATTCTGACAAGTTGTAAGCAAAGTGTTGACAAACTGAAAAGAAGAAAAAATCTCTTCTCCTACAAGACATTTGGGGTCAAAAGTGATATTTTTATCACTGTTCCATCTTAAGGGGGTGGAAAGACAAATCAAAAGGAGAAAAAGCTCCAGTAATTTCAAATAGAGATTTGGAAACATTTCCCCTTTGAGCTCTCACAACCCAAACACTGACATCTCCCAATCATTATTTTTTTCTGCATGAGCAATTTGGCAAAAGTGAAGTGAATTTGTGGACTCTGTTGGTGTTATTGAAGAAGTATTTCTCATCTCCTTGCCTTTCCTCACCCAAAAATATTTCGGCGGATGAATATCCCGCAGGTCTAACCACTCATGCATATTTAAAACTGGAGTGGTTAAAGAGTAATGCAAATTTAGACACTAATCAGAACAGAATTACGGAGATTTGGGGAGGCATTAGCCAATCACTGCCTGAAATAGTGAAATCCCACTTCCATAAAGAAATAGCTTTACAACCATTTGGGATTTTACGATGCTGTATGCCACAGTCACCCAGAGAGTCAGAGCCACTGCTGAGTTGCAGCTCCAGCCCTGACTCAGGCAGATATCAGTGTCTCCAGTCTGAGCTATGAAGACATCTAGGTCAGAAGTGGCCAAATTCTGTTTTCCCAGAGCTCAGGTTTATCCACAGCAGTTCATATGACTTAAACTCTGCCAGATTGGCTTCCCTTTCCATCCACGTTCCCTGTATTCCTCTGGCCCTGACAGAGGAAAGGTGTCCCCAGCTGGGTTGGGTTGCTGGGCAGGGTTTCCAAAGGACAAGCAGGGCTGCTCCTGGCTGTTGTCTTTCCAATACTTTCAGGGGCCATCTCTCAGTTAGGGGCAGGACAGAAATGTTACTGCTCCACAAGTTAAATTAAATCGTAAAGGTGTGGGGCAGTAATTACCTGTCCAGGAATCTGAGTGCACAAACTCGAAGCAGGGATAGCTGAATAAAATCTAGAGTAGCACATCCCATACTTAAAATTAAGGGTACACTTAAGCTGCTCACTGAAAGGAGGTCAGATGTTCGTCACTTTACAGGGTCGAGCTCTAAACTAACATAAACTGTTTCATCTCTCCCCTGACACTTCAGCCTCTTACTAATTTATCAGCATCCCAAAGCAGTGTGTGAAGTTGCTGAAGAGCAGAAGTGTTTCAGATACAAATAGCAATTGTTAGCCTCTTCCTTCTGGTAAATGGCAGCAGGCAGAAACCTCTCTCAACCTGCCAAAGACCAAATGTAGGACACAAGGAAGAATTATTGGTGCGTGAAGCTTAAAGAGATAGGGGACTTATTCCTTTACTGCAAATAATGTGTCCAGTAATTTCTTTTTCCTGAGTCTGCATTTCTGATGGAAATAGTTCACACAATGAGCATGGGAAAACAGAAGGGATGTGTTTGAGATCAATTTGGATCTAATGGAAGGGATAAATGAAAGGTACAGGGGTTAGAGGAAAGGTAGAAAATCCCAGGAGGCAGAGGAGTGTTCACAGCAAACGATGGAGAGTCAGAGCACCTGCATCCTGTCTGCCTGTTTATAGCAGGGATCTGGGGCTGCACAGCCTCCCTTGGATGAAACAGACCTTGCAATATAATTTTGTGCAAAATCTATCACTCTGAGCTCTCCCACTGTATAAAAATTACCTTTTAAGTGGCTAAGTAGACATCCAGCTCTATTCTTCTTATTTCAAGAAACAATGGGAGTAACTGCACTTGCCTGCCTTACTAGAGTGCTGAGAGCTTTAATTAATGTCTCTAATTCAATTTGAACTCCTTGGATAAAAGGCACTGCCTTGTGACAGCAAAGGTATTGCCAAAAATAGAATATAATTAACACACAGATATCAATCACAAAGAAATTAAGTGTACATTCAAATGCAACTTGCACTTTACAGAAAATACTTGCCTATTTTTCCTCCAAGAATCCTGAACACTCATAAGATAAGGAACATTTAATCTTCCAGGCTGAATTTGTATTAGAAAAAGGGCATCTTAAGCCACCTAACAAACTCCAAGGGGTTTTAAGAAGGATCTCCATGTGCACTGGGGGATGTGCCTCCATGCTGGACGGTGCTGGAAAATGACTGTACTATGACTCAGAGTCAGCACATCCAACATTTTCTTCTCCCACTGCTTGTTTGCTGTGAACTGGAGCCATGTCCTGGCTCACCCACAGATCATGTTTATTAACAGATGTGATGATTGCATGATTGTGTTTGTTGACATGAGCCAGAAGGACCCAGCTCACTCACTGCTCATGCTTCTCAGTGGAAATGGGCTTTATAGCTGGATATTGTTAACAGCTGCCTTGCAAAGCTTGCTGAGATGGTTGTCATTCACTGCTTGTAGGACAGAAACACCACTGGAGTCACATGGGCAGCAGGTTTGTGTTTCAGGAGGTGCTACAGCCCGATTCGGGCCTCTCCAACAAGTTCATGATACAAACAGTCACACAAATGCTGTTGTGGCTCCACGTTGATAATTGGAAAGTGAGGCCAAGACCCCACATGTAAGGGCACTGCCAAAGGTCGTAGGGGGTGTTTGGGGCAGAGTTGAGCAAAACACTGGATTCTTGGATCAAAACTCAGTGTCTGACTCCCCTGAGGCTACCCTTTAGTCCACAGATTGCTTCTGTGCCAGATTTAGCTTTTAGTTAGCCTTGGGTCTCCCACCTAAGAGCTCTATACTTGGAGACTTCCCCTCCCTGCTTCTTCCCTGGTTCCTTTTGCCAAATCCATGAAACATATTTCACATCACTGGAGCCCCATAAAGACACCTAAAAAATTAATTTCAGATTCAAGCTTGTTAGGAGGTAGATTGAATGCACCTCACAATATTGTCTTAGACACAAGATAATCCCACTTTAGTAAGCTTTATAGCTTCCATGGGGACCAGCCCTGTGGAGTGGATTAATCTTTAATGTGAAACAACATCTCTACAGCAGCTACAGGGGGGAAAAAGACACTACTAAAAAATTAAAGTTGATGGTGTGATAGTAGTCTGGACCCAGTTGTGCTCCACCATCCTCCATTGCCTCAGGCACCATTCCCTGCTCTCAGAACTGATTCAGGCAGCTTCCATGCTGGAGATGTGATCACTTCTTCAGTGGTCTCAAGGCATGTTCTCCCCATATCTTACCTCTTGGATAAGAACATCACAGCCCAAATCATCCTGACTCCAACTGTGCCCCAAAGGAAAGGAAAAGAGGATGAAGACGTGTGTGTGGGGAATTAGGGACTATCTCCTCTCTTTCACAAGCTGATATTTCTCCAGTGTATGATATTCACATGTAGGAGGACACACTGGGCTTTCTCTGAGGCCCATTTTGTTTGGCTCTTCTCATATTTCAGTTCTCACTTGCATCGTGCCGGGAACTGGAGGCGGGGCTGTCCCCAACTTGCGTACATAAGAGCTCCCTTCTCTCTGCCATAGAAATCCAATAGACAGTGAAATATTTAAGGGAAAACTGATCCAGGCTGGCAGATGAGGGGAGTAGCTATGGATGAGTTTAATGAACAGACAACCAAGGAGGCTGGGACAGCATGTACAGAGCAGCTGATTGTTACCTGCACACCCAGCTCACGGCAAATATGCTGAGTTTGCAGCTGCTCACCCTGATGGGACAAGAGCAACCAGGCAGGGAAGGAACCAGGGTGGAGAAGCAGTAGAAATACACTTCTGAACTGGAATTTGGAGATCCTGAGGTGGGATGTAGCTGGGAGCATTCCCCAGTAACCCCCTTGGGCTCATGAGTGAGTGGAAGCAGGGATGTTCTGTGGCCCACTTGGAATGTGCTCTGTTGCCCTCAGTTTGAGGCTAGAAACTATCCTGTTTTGTAATGTAAGGTAGAACCAGTCCTTGTGTGATGTGAGGGACTAAGCACTGAGAACTGCCCTGTTTAGGGCTGAAATAGGAGTCAGTGGTGAAGGCTGATGTTAAAAACATGTCTCCAGAACGGGAACAACCTCCTCAGCCAGGAGCTGCAGGTACCACCAGGTTTAATAACAGTAATATTCCATCTGCAATTAGAAAGAAGTTTACATGAGACCAACAGAAAAATCAAACATTGGCTGACTTTCCCATACTTGATTTTTTTTCCCATTTCTTCCTGTAATGCAACAGCTGAGTGTCGTCTTTAACCAGACGTACACAACTCGGTTCTGGCAAGTGCTGCTGAGCTTACTGCAGCTCCTCGAACACATGCTGTGCACACGTGCAGGCTCCCACACACTCTGGCACACACAGAGGGCTCCTGAGCTCCCCGGCACACCCAGGGCTCCAATCCACCTGCACAGCAGCCTCACACACTCATCGCCATGGGATGCAGCTCCGACATGCTCCAGGGAAAGCTCCTGGAGCAGAGGAGATAGCCATGCTGACCACCAATGCTGATGGCCTCTGGTCTGTGCTCTGCTGCTCACACCAGCCAAGGTTCATACACAGTGCTGTGAATGCGGGTGGCACCTCTAGCACACCTCTCCTACACTTTTAGCAAAACCTTTTCTTTCTGGGAATTACAAACTTTTCAAATGCTTATAGAGGACTCAGACTCAAAACCAGAAGGTCTTCTGGAGATGTGCAAAAAAGCCTGACGTGAAATCTCACTGTGGCAAAGCTTTGAGTAGCCTAATTTCTCCTGCTTTAAAAAATATCTGTAGTCTCTCTGCACTGTATTTTACAGGAACAGGTGGGTATCACCTGTCCTGAGGACAACTTGTGCTCCCAGAGTTGGGGGAGCAGCCTTAAGATCACTGCTGGCCCAGCTATGCCCACAGTGTTGGCATATCCTTCACAAAACCCAGAAGGCAGGAGGAGGAGCCAGTTGTAAGTGTGGAGAGGACTTTTTCCAAGCAGCTCCCACGGGCGAGGAGCACAACCCGACAGGCTGAGCTGCTGCAGCCATGTAGTGCTTTGGAAGAAGGAGGGGACTGTGCTGGGTGCGGGGTGACAGCTAAGCAAGCCCCTCACCTGCCACCACAAGAGCACATGGCTTTGCCTGGAGAGGGGCACGGTGCCAGCAGCCCGACTGCGGAGGCGGATGAGCTAATGGCTGAGATGCTGGAAATGGGAGTCAGGAGACCAGGGCTCTCTTCCAGCTGTATCCATGGCTTGCTGGGTAACCTTCGGCAAGGCACCTTACCCCCTGGTTCTCTTCCCACTCACCATATGTCTTGTCACATGCCTGGCAGAGGAGCTGGCGTGGCGCAGGGCTGGCTCTAGCCTCGCTTTGCCGGGGGTGCAGCAGGACAGCCACTCTTCCACCACGGCAGTGAGAGCGTGTCCTGCTCCAGGTGCTGGGAAGGATCCCCTGAAGCTCCCTAGTAAATCTCCCTTGCTGAATATGCATGTTCAGCATTCACTGTGTCATCTGCAGAGCCTTGATCTTGGGAAGAGCCTCGAGGTCCCACCATATGAAATAGCAACAGACCCCATCCCCTGCACCACACACACCTCCCCAACACCGCAGCAGGAAAGCAGGGTGAGGACATTTTTATCTGTCAGAGTCTGGCAGGATTTCATAGTTGTGTGTGTCTGTGTGTGTGTGCCTGCGTGTCTGCGTGTGCTTGTCGCTGAAGCCTGGGTAATTATTTTGTTTTATTTCTTTTTTTGGCAGCACTTGAAAGTAAGAGCTGGGTCTTTATAGATTGCTCAGGTTGCACAGAGTAGATTACAGATCATCAGAGAGACATGAAAGCAGAAGACACGTTTCTCTGGCACAGCATTAAAGGGACAATAAAGGGGTAATTGTAGCCTAGGGTGCAGCCACCTCCTGTACCCAGCCTTCACTTGCCTTTGCAGCACTGTGGAGAACTTCATGAGGGAAATGATGGAGAAGTTGGGGTGAGGATGTCTCAGGTCAGGACCTGGTTATTTCAAAGGTGATATATGCTCAGGAGGTTAAAGGCACCACTTAAATACATGAATAAAACACTGCCAAATACTCTAAGCTGTAACACAGGCAAACCAAAGTCTTTTAAAACTTGATTTTTCACGTCTGTTTTCACCCTGAGAGATGGTTGTCAAAGGATCAGAGCAATTCCCGTTTTTAATCTCTCTTTTTCTCTCCCTCCTCCCTCTCCTCCCTTTCATTTCTCTTTCTCTCTCTCCTTCCTCCTATCCCCTCTCTCTTTCAACAGGACTCCACAGAATGGAGCAAGAATGAGAGGAAAAAGGCAGACAGAAAAGCATGAACTGGAGGCTTGTTGAGTTCCTCTACCTCCTGTTTATATGGGACCATATACTCGTACAGCCCTCCCACCAGGACCCAGCTGCTACCAACCAACATGTCTCCAAGGAGTTTGATTGGCTTATTTCAGACAGGGGGCCTTTCCACCACTCACGGAGCTACTTATCCTTTGTGGAAAGACATCGTCAAGGATTTACAACCAGATATAAAATATACAGGTATGCCGGGTTCCTGGGGCTTGGATGAGTTTTTAGGTGGTGGGAACTCTGCCAGTTCCCATGGGCTCCAGGCTGGGAGTCAATGGGAGATGCACTATTGTCCCTGTTCCACCTGGAAATGCTCCTTTGGTTCCCCATGGCCCTCAGCTGCCAATCACAATACCAAAGTCTTTTAAAACTTGATTTTTCACGTCTGTTTTCACCCTGAGAGATGGTTGTCAAAGAATCAGAGCAATTCCCGTTTTTAATCTCTCTTTTTCTCTCCCTCCTCCCTTTCATTTCTCTTTCTCTCTCTCCTTCCTCCTATCCCCTCTCTCTTTCAACAGGACTCCACAGAATGGAGCAAGAATGAGAGGAAAAAGGCAGACAGAAAAGCATGAACTGGAGGCTTGTTGAGTTCCTCTACCTCCTGTTTATATGGGACCATATACTCGTACAGCCCTCCCACCAGGACCCAGCTGCTACCAACCAACATGTCTCCAAGGAGTTTGATTGGCTTATTTCAGACAGGGGGCCTTTCCACCACTCACGGAGCTACTTATCCTTTGTGGAAAGACATCGTCAAGGATTTACAACCAGATATAAAATATACAGGTATGCCGGGTTCCTGGGGCTTGGATGAGTTTTTAGGTGGTGGGAACTCTGCCAGTTCCCATGGGCTCCAGGCTGGGAGTCAATGGGAGATGCACTATTGTCCCTGTTCCACCTGGAAATGCTCCTTTGGTTCCCCATGGCCCTCAGCTGCCAATGCAAATTGCTTCGAAGGCTCGGGTGGAGTGCTCTGCTAGTGAGATGAAGGCACTGCAGTGTCATGGCAATGTGCAAAGCACAGAGTGAGATGAAAAGGAACTGAGGGGGTGGGTGTTCTTCATTCGTGGTGACAGACAGTTCACAGGCAGGTTCCCAAGCAGCTTTTTCAAATCAATGGAGCTCTGGACAGCCCAAGCCTCTGTACCAAACTCATACATGTGAACTGCCAATAGCTTCAGGTTCACATAAAGATGTCACCATGCACGTCAGTGTGACAGTTCTCACGCTGCTGTGTGGGAGCCTTGGCTGTGTGCTGCCTACCACAGACTCTCTGAGGATTTATCTCCGTGTGTAAGTTGGACTTGCCTGCAGAACTGTGATCTTGGTTTAAAAAACTACAGAGAATTAAAAAATCCTACAGAGGATAGGCAGAATTTGGATTTTATTTTGCCTTCTAGGTTTCTAAGCCTTAGTTGTTGCTTGTTTCAAACTCTTCTTGCCAGCTTTGCTATCTAGAACCACACTTTTTCCTCTTCATTTTAATCTGAAAAGCTGGGGTGCCTACATGAACATCCTATTAAATCAGCAAGCACTTTGGAGTGAAGGGGAATAAGCCAGCAAGTGTCAGGAGATTTGTGCTAAAACCCAAAGAGACTGGAAAACTCTCCCAGGCATGTGTGCATTTACATAATTATATGGTCCTGTTGTGCTTCAGAAAGACACTTGCAAATGCAGCTATGCAAAGTGGTGGGCAGGGAAGGGCTGGTGAACAGCCCATGGCACTGTGAACGTGGAGACATGGACATGGGGATGGGGGAGCAGGGAATCACAGAGAATCACTGTGTGCAGGGGGTGTTGTCCCATGAGCACGGAGCCAGAAGCAGAGTAACAGAGATGTGTGAGGCATCAGCTCTGTGTGGGGAAGAAAAATGAGTTGTTCTTGTCGTGCAGCCTCCAGGGAGTGCAGCACCCCCTCCCCTTGCAGCAGCAAGGGCAGGTTAAAAATATTGTCCTGGCTTGTCCTCTCCAAAACAGCTCAGGGGGAAGACAGCCCCAAAAACTAAAAAATATGCTGCCTTGCTTCCACTGGTGAGGTCTCACTGCTTGTGCACAGAGAAGCAGAGAAAATGCCTTTTCCCAAAAGCCTTTCTCCCTGGCTGTGCTCTGCCCAGCTCCCCTCCTGCCCTGCCTGCCAACACACACAGTGACCCAGCCTGCAGATCCCTGCCCTGCTCCTCGCCTCTGGCACTGGCTCTGCCCTTTGCTAAAGAGCTGTGCAGCCTGGGATGCCACCACGGAGTCTGCAGGGGCTGGGGGGAGAGAACCACACGATGGATGTGTTCAGACGCATCTATGAACTGTCAGTGTGGGTCAGGCCACAGATCCATCAAGCCTGGGATCCTGTCTCTAAGCATCATGGAGAAACGGGTCTGGAAGGACCTTGAGAGGTCATTTAATCCGTGCCTCTTCCCCAAGGCAGACTCAGACATACCTGTGTCATGTCTGGCAGAGGTTTGTGGGGAACCTGGAAGGTTTCCCGTGACAGAGGATTCACACCCTGAGCAGGCAGCCTGTGCCGTGGCTTTGCCTCCTCCACTTTCATAAAGGAACCAAAATCTTGTTTTCATGTGAAGCCTGTGATTTGTTGTCCTATCTGTCAGGGGGTAAGGAACAAATTCCCTTTCAGTTTGTAGGAAACTAATATGAATTTGAAGTCTTACCTCAGTTCAGGATGGACTTTATGTGGAAAGGGATCTGTTTTCTCTGTTTCTGCTGAGTATTGCTGAACCATTTACAAAAGCCACGTGGAGCAGGCAGAGAACACAACACCCTCCTTCCAGCATGGGAGAAAACAGGCATCAGCATTCTGTGTGTTAGGGAGGTGTCTGAGAGGGGTCTTGCAGATGGTGACCATACTGGAGAAGTCACCATTCCCAAAAGAAACTGGAGATGAGACAAAGTCCAGTGGAAGTCGTTAGGGAGAGAGTTTAGAGAGGACTGCAAGGGTACCCAGGGCATCTCATGGTGAAACCCCACACACTGAGCTGCAGGAGGGATCTGACTGCTTGGGGAACACCAGCCATGTGTGTGGTGGTTGGAGCTGCTGGGAGCTGAGCACTTTGGAAATACAAGTCTGGGACAAACCTGCTCCCACTGTGGTCAGCTGAGGAGGAGGGGAAAGCCTCATGTGCTTCAGCAGAGCAGATGGAACGATCAGGTGGGAGTCTGGCTGGATGCTGGAGGGCTGTTTGTTTTTAATATCTGTCTCTGCTGGCAGAATTGGTCACTTAAAAGCTGAACCCATGCATTTTTGAAGGGATATCAGACTCAGTCTGGCTACAGAGAATTAGTGGAACCACAGTCAATTCTCACAGTTAAGAGCTAGACCGTGCACACACTCTCCCAGAACATTCCATTTTACTGAACCCCACAGGGGTAAAATCTCATTTTGTGGGCTCCTTAAATTGACTTTGAGAATCTGTACAGCTGCTGGGATTTTGTCAACTGTTTAATTCCAGCATAGAAGCCTCTTTCCTACCAAAAGATGTCTCTCAATTGCTCTTTGCACTAGACTAGCCCAAGGGAGGCACATATCCTGCATTAAGGACATCACTCCTTTCCTTAGAAAAGCAGCTGATATGGAGCACGAGAATTTTCTGTGCAATCTTCTCCTTCAATGTCCCTTTCCTCCCATACTCTTCTAGGTTGGCTGGTTTTTAGTTTGTTGCTCTGTCAGGCAGTTCCTTGGGGCACTTGTGATTTTGTTGAGTGAGGTTTGGCCTGACCCCTGCTCTTCTCCCAAGGCCAATGGCATCAGATCTCAAACCAGCCACAGTGACCAAGGGTTTGGAGAGGATGTGAAATCAGGGAATCTCTGGGAGCTTCACCCATCCCTAATTGAAACGCTGTTGGCTGTTTAGTGGTGATTTCCCCGGTGTCCTGCTCTGTGGGAACATGAACACAGCACATTAGGACCATGTCATTTACACTGGAAAACCACCAAGACAAAGCCACTGGTGGTGCTAAGAGCAGCATAAGGCAAAATGCAGCATTTTCTCCTTTTTACAGGTGATGCTATAAAGGAAGCAACATAAAATCACGGAGGAGTCCTCCTTCCATCACTACTGAAGTCCAAAGGTCTGTCAGCAGCAAGCACACAGGGCTATTTTATATTCTGCATAAGCAGAATTGCTGTAGAATCTCAGAGCTGATGAGCTCTTTCATAGGAAGCCTGGATCCAGGTCTACCATCCTAGCATGGAAAGATGCTTCACTGTTACAACCTCCAAAGTCCTGTTCCCTCCTTCCATGCATTTCATTTCAGTGGATTTTAGGTCTGTTTCTTGTAAAACTTGGATCACTGATTCTCCTGGTGCCCTCAGTCAAGGCTCACACCTTGCACGTGGTGTTAGGAGGAAGACAAGCAAGGGGGGAGATGTTCTATGTTAAATCATGAACAGTAGGAGTGGATACCATTGCACGAGGGAAGCACATTAATCAGCATTGATTCATACTAATAAGGTGGTTTAGGGGGGCCTCTGGCAGGAAAATGCTGCTTTGATCATTATCTGTGCACACTGCTGCTAATGCAGATAGGATGGCAGATGCTGAGACTGGTTTGTGGGATGTCTGAATATTCATTGTCACCATCCTTGTTCCTAGTCATGAGAGCCTTGGGTACGAGGTACTGCAGGAAGGCTGGAAAACAGATGAAGCTTGGCTTGGCTTTGGGACTGGGGTTCTGCTCAGACCAGAAAGCATCCCTGTTACCACTGAACAGTTAACAGCTTCAGCCCACTGCTTTGAAGTGTGTTGTCATGTTGTCCTTTTTTTCTTCTCTCAGAAGTTGATTATTTAGCTATAAGGTAAAGCAAAAAGTGGGCTGAGCACTGGAATACTCCATGCAAATAGCCAGGCAGAGACACGGAGACAGGAATTTCCCTGATGATGCTGCTCAGTTGAAGCAAGTTCTCGAAAACACAAATACTTTCTAGAAAAAAAGAAAGAAAAAGAAAAACCTTTTCTAGGAAAAAAAAAAAAAGAGGTTTTGTTGTTCAATGTCAGAGGTGGGAGGCAGAGGAATGAGGTGAGATGGGCTCATCCAGCTGAGCAGAGAGGCTGCCACTGCCAGTTCAATGGAAAACAGGGACAGGACACAGTGCCTTGGAAAGAGGAGCCCGCAGGCAGGATGGCAGAGAGGTGACACAAGCAGGATCTGGATTTTTGTCCCAGGCTCGTGGTGTGGCTGTGGGTGACCTCATTTCTGTGTGCTTCAATTCCCTCCCCACCCCCTGAGAAGGGGAGATGAGGAGATGACAGCACTTGCCTGCTCTGCATTGCTGGGCAGACTTAATTAAAAGCTGCAAGACGTTTGGACATAAGGGAAAACAGCAATATAAAATGGATGATCACACGGGGCTGCAAGTGGAATGTCCATGTGCAAGAAGAAATGCATATTTTCTATGCGTGGGAGTTTAATTCCATTTTCTACGATGACAGTGGGGATGGGGAAATCTGTCTCTCTGTGTAAGAGAGCAGGGAAACCCTGGGGTATAAAAAGGAGATCTGCTTGCCTTGCAACTTCTTCTGCAGTGGGACCAGTTAGAGGCTGCCTAATTTCACAAAACCTGCAAATAGAGAATCCTTCTGAGACCTCTGTCAGGTCTGCTTAAAATACACCAGCAGATTCAAAACTTAGTGGGGGTGGTGACACCAAAGCAGTCAGTTCTGCCCCATCCCTCCCTCTGCAGAGTGACAGGACAGATGTATGACAATTGCTGACATACACTTGGTACAGCAAGGTCCTGGTTAGTAAAAAGGAAAAGGAGCTCCTGAGACAGGAAAGGTTAAGGTAACTTGCTGCACAAGCTGGACAGAAATTGGTTGGGATGCTGCCTGGAGAAAGAAGCTGATTTTATTTTTCTCCCAAAATGTTGTTTCATCAGGAGAACAGTGCAGGTCTAGGACAAGTCAGTGGAGAGGTGGGAGGTGTCTCCACCCACGGTGGCTTTCAAAGCTTGGCTGGACAAAGCCCCAGCTGATGTGCTCAAGAGCTGGTCCTGCTTCCAGTGGGAGGTTGGATTAGGGACCCCCAGGGTCCCATCTAACCAACATTTCTGTTATTTCCCTGTTTCTCCAATTCAGAGTGGACACTAAACTGTGTGCTCATAAAGGGATTTGCTCTAGTGAATGCATTCAGCCACACTAGAGATTTTTATTTAGTCCTAGGAAACCCACAAATCTGAGCAGCTACATGCTCCCTAAACATGTCACTCCCTCAGTGAAGAGGAAGAGAAGGATGCTGAAGCCAGAATCTTTGCTGTGCATGTAGCACAGGCTACAACACTTAGAAATGCATATGCTGTTCTACTGCTTGAATTTTCCCTTCAAGGAAAAAAAATAAAGGAGAAAAAAGATTGGTCTCACAAAACTGTCTCACAAAACTTTCAAAGTTTTATGGCACCACAAATTAAAAACAATGAGCCAGATTCTCTGTGACTTAAATATGTGAAACTGTTGACTTCAAGGAAAATTCACCAGTTTATTGGCTGGAGAATGTGTTCCAGCACATCCAGCACTGCCCAGTGCCCAGAGCTGCAAACACAGGACCAGGGTTTGTACGGCTGCCTGCCTTGGCTGGGAGGACAACGAGCTTTTATTATTTCTGGGCAAAAGCAAAATGTGACTCTTATGTCAGGCACTGGGCTTGGCCAAGCTGGTCAGTGATTGTGAGGGTTTTATGGGTGGTTTTATATCAGAAGCACAGATCACAGAATTGTTTTGGCTGGAAAAAACTTCCAAGATCTAGTCCAACCTGTGCCTGATCCCCAGCTTGTCACCCAGCCCAGAGCACTGAGTGCCACATCCAGGCGTTCCTTGGACACCTCCAGGGGTAGGGACTCCACCACCTCCCTGGGCAGCCCCTTCCAAGGCCTGACCACCCTTTCCACGAAAAAATTCTTCCTGATGTCCAACCTGAGCCTCCCCTGGCACGGCTTGAGGCCATTTCCTCTTGTCACTTGTTCCTTGTCACTTGTCACTCCTTTCAGGGAGTTGTAGAGAGAAAGAAGGTCCCCCCTGAGCCTCCTTTTCTCCAGGCTAAAGTTTACTCCAACCTACAGAAGTTTGGCCTTTCCTGACTGGAACTTCTAGGCAGATTTCATGCAAACCTGTGATTTCCAGAGCTGAGGAACTGATCTGGCAGAAAAAGCAGTCTGACAGGTAAAAAAAGGAAAAGAAAAAAAAAAAGTTAATTTTTAACTAGATCACTTTGTGGTCTCATTCATTCTGTGGTCAGGGGATAGCAAAGGAACAGGAATGTGTGGATGGAGGCAGGAGGGTGACAAAAAGGACTGGTGACGCTGCTCTTTCCAGCAGCAATGTGCATAAATTCTTTTGAAGTGGTTGTGAAGTTGTTTTGGTTGTGCTAAGTTCTGGCAGAGACAAAATCTATTAGAGCTGCTTCTATCATCTTTTCAGGCTGTTCTTCTCCCATCTCTACATTCCTCATTGACTCTTTTTGCTGTCTCTCTATTGCATTGAATTTAATCTACTGGTCACTAGAGCAGTACAAATAATTGATTTTGTGGTTCACTGGTTGTACAGAACAAAAATAACATTAAAAATGTGTTGATATGAAATGGATGTTTATTCAACTTTTCAGTAAAATGAAAAAATTAAAACATTTCATTTCAGGCTCAGTGAAAGTTCCAAGCCTTGCTGTTTATTTTCACTTTATTAATCCAGTGAATCTTTTTTTTTTTTAATTTTTAAGGTGCAAAAGTTCATCTCAAGACATGAAGTCAAGTAGTGCCACTTGAAAAATGTCAAAAGAGAAACAGTTTGATTTTCAGTGTATTGTGTTTAGCTGTTTGTTCTTCAGTTTGAATTTGCAAGGAGTTTTTATATCCTTGAGTTAGGGAAGGAGGGAAAAAAAAAGACTGTCCTTGTTGTTCGCTCTTCGTGACTTTGAAATCTTGAAATTCCCTAGGGTCCAGCTTTGATTTTCCCTGGGTTCAGCATCTTAGGAAAAAAAAAACCCAATAATAATTTCCCCAGCACGGCTGGGCAGAGGAATGAGAGCCAAGATGAGCAGCCGGAATGCAGCTCTGCCTGGGAAGGCTCGTGGTGCTTCCCAAACCCAGGCTGGGTGCTGGGACCTGGGTGCTGTGACTGTGACAAATTATGCCACGGCTGCACTCACAGATGCTCTCTTCACACACACACCCTGGCAAGCTTTCAGTCCTGTTCCGCTTGTTTGGATGCCTGAAGCATCCAAGAAAGCGCCGTGAACGTTCTTCTCAAACAGCATTAAGGTGGTGCTTAGCTCTGGTATGAATTGATAGGCGCTGTTAGGCCTTTTAATCTTTGCTTGGGCTTTTCTGGTTGCGCTGGAGTTCTGCTGACAAGGTTTTCTTATTAGGGGTTTATGCTATCTGTTTAAAGGGGACATCAACTTTGTTGTTTTCCAGTCAGAGGCAAGGCTTTTTTAGGAGAGACAACACAGCAACTGAAGGACAGAGGGAGCTGAAAGAGATGAAAAGAGGTTCTTTTCTCCGTGTGGAATGAGCAATGGAAATCCATACAGGCAAAAATACAGAATCTCCCTGGTTTATGTTATGCCTGTAAATGAGCGATGTACATTGGTTTGTAATCAGTAAATGCTGTGTAAATAAATGTGTGTAAACCAAAACCTGAAATCCATTTCCATAGTGCTTGTAAACAATGAAGCCTTCTAGTGTTGTCTTCAATGTAAATGCTAATCTAAAAGTGACATCACTACACGTTTATGCAACTTTATGAAAGCCACAATTTACATTCCTGTCTCAGCATCTCTAAAAGCAGTTTGGCAAACAGAAGCCATTCAGTGATGGGCATAAACCAGACAATTCCATCACACAGCATCTCCTTCAGCCCCAACCTTCATTCTTCATGCAGTGCAGGGACTGCTGTGTTTACATCCCCTGCATAATGCAACTCCCTCCATATGTGCAGCTTTTCATGGATTTGCACGAGCAGAATAAGGCAGGAGTAGGGGCTGGCAGGGAATGGCTGGGGCTGAGCTGTGCAGAGCTTCATCCTGGGGTGTCTGAGCAGGCACAAAGCTTGGCTCTGGTCAGGTTGGAGGAGCAGCTGCTCTGGCTGCCTTTGGATTCGGATGGTGATAGCTTGGGAACATCCCTGGCAGCTGCAGGACTTGACAGAAGGACACACCTCTCCTTCTCTTTGATATTCTTGAGAACAGAGGGCAAGAGGAAGGATAAGTGGCACCAGCCTTTGATATGCTTGGAGCTGCTGAGATGTGGGAGCAGAAAATCTGTCCAGGCTTGGGGAAGGGCAGCCCCGCATCCGAAGGCAGCAGCGCACACCCTGTCCACCACAGGACAGCGTGGAGGCAAAGCAGTTGATAAGTTCACATTCTGATAAGGCTCCTGTGGTTAGGACAACGCCAGTTCCTCTGGAGAAAATCACTGCTGTGAGCTGTGTGCCTGCAAAGGCAGATCAGTGCCTGCCTGCTGATCCAGGGGAGCTCTTAGCTGCATTGGCCAAGTGCTAGCACAGATCTGCAGAGTTGCGTCTTCCAGCACAAAAATTCCCCTTCTCAATCCATAAAGAAATATTTTGATCCTCCTTCCAGTGAATCCCAGAAGCAGCACAGAAATATTTTAGTCACTGAACCTTTCCAAAGAGATCTGCATCCTGCTGGGCTTGGACAAGGATGTCCACATCCTGTCCCCTTGGAGTCTTCTCGCACGGTGAGGGAGTATTCCCCTCCACATGTCAAGCAGAGGCTGTGCCCAGCAGGGCTGCTCCCAGCATGCTGTGACAGCAATGACTCTGCACGTTCCTCTCAGATTCCTCCAGGGCAGCAGACTATGGTCCAGTGGCTTGGGAACATATTTTAAAGGCTAACAAGGCAAAGAGAAGCTTTCATTCTCTTTCTTAAAAAAAAAATATTTTTAGCTGGTTTTTTTTTTTTTTAATGAGCAGATTATTAATTCTGTTTTCAAATCAGGCGGATGCTTATTTCAGCAGAGAAGCTGTTATATTAAAATAAAAAGTGATCATGTTAGATGGACAGAATAATTTTGTTCTGGCACAAGTAGCACTGGGAGAAGGCATTATAAGGGTTTTTTTTTTATTTCTGAATCCCTCCAATGTTTCCCTTAGGTTCCAGAAAGTATGTTTTTTTCCCTTTCTTTTATGCTGATTGCCACCCACTAGGCTCTGTAAATGGAACAAGATGTGTCCCACCAGGGCAGCCGGAGCCATCCAGGCAGTTTTCCTGGGCTAAGCTGCTAAGAGCAGGTACAGAACCCAAGGACACAAAGAAACCCTGGAATCAGCTTTGCCTGCAGCAGGGTTTGGGTCAGCCCTTTGTGCCAGGATCTCCTCTGCAGGCAGTGTGATATCAAATGTTCCTGTGCAGAGCCAGCACTTTGTGCTGCTGCCCACGTGTTCCTGGAGAAGGAGCTGATGCAGCATCCAGGTGTCCTGGCACAGCCCAGCTTCCCTCAGGAGAGCCTGGGGCAGGTGAGACCTGCTCTGCTCCTCAGCACGGGGTTGATGGAGGCAGCACTTGGCTGCCAGGGGTGTGCACCAGGGCTCTGTTTGCTGCTGGCCAAGCCTGGGAGCTCTTATGAGCAGACCCATTTCACACCTGCAGCTCTTCACCCTTCCAGAACTCGCATGGTGGCCATGAAGTATTTACAGGAAGCTGCCATGAGGTTTCCTTCACCATGGAATGGTTTTTTTCCTGGTCAAATACATCCCATCAAGTTAAAAGCATGGAGAGAGGGAGGAGAGGGGCAGGGATGGTGTTTACACCCACCCAGCTCTCTGGGCTGAGGCACTGCAGTGCAGGCTGCTGGCAGCTGCCGCCTCCTCCTCCTCCTCTTCCTCCTCCTCCTTGTCCCTCCCTGCCAGACTCCTCGCAGCTGCCTGGCTCTGGAACCACTATTCCAAGAAGACAGAGATCCTCCCCCTTCCCACGCTCTGTGGCGTGGGAAAGCCTCTGACCTGCTCCAGCACCTGCCTGAGAGGGAGCCTTGAGGTCTGGCAGTGGCAGGGGCCAGCGGGGCCAGGCTGGGGCTTCCAGAGGGATGGGATCCTCTAAAGGATCTGTGATGCTTCTAAATCAAAGTCCTGCTGACAACACAGAGTACTAAATGCCTGCCTGGGGATCTGCTCCTACAGTCATGTGATGACATCAGAATTTAAGCTTTAATTAAGAAATGAGTGCAGGCAGGGAGGAAGAATCTCTAGTCCTTATGGCTACAAAAGAAAGCTTGGCAACATGACCTGAGTGCAACCAACATCTGCTTTAATGTGCAGATGGCTCCCAGCAGAGGGGTGAGCAGCCAGGAGAGGAAGCCATTCCATCAAATTCTCAATCAGGTCAAGCCAGCTTGTGCTTCTGCTTGCAATGAAAGAGCTTTTTTGGAGAGAGATTCCAAAAAAGCTGTGCTACGACAGAGTTAAATAGAACCGTGGAAGCCTAGAAAGGCTTGGGTTGGAAGGGACCTTAAAGATCATCTAGTCCAGACACCTTGCCATGGGCAGGAAT
>NW_008246054.1:7098006-7150047 GCF_000691975.1 Corvus brachyrhynchos
CTGTCCTGCAGCCTTGCAGGGCCAGGTTTCACACTGACACAGCCCCTGCTCATGGACAAACGTCTGGAGGTGTGAGAGCTGCCTGATTGGACCTGCCAATGATGTGCAGCACTTTTTAGGCAGCAGCATGGAAATTATCTGCTCTGGGATTGAGGCAAGAGGTGTTTTGCCTCCTGGAGTTCCTTAAACTGAAGGGACTCCTTTAATATACCCTTGCTGGCCCAAAACCCCATGCTGTGCTTTCTCCTGCCATCAGTTTCAGCAAGGGTAGGGAGCAACCAGGCATTTTAGAGGCCAGTTAAAGAAAAACCCCTGGATACTGTCCATCTCCCAGGGATATACAAGGCTTGTTGAAGGAGAGCCCTGTTTGATGGCTATGCTCTCACCAGGGTCTGGAGGCTCAAAAATGCCTGATATTGCAACAGCCTCTCATTCCCCTGTGTGAGTGTCATGGAAAAGCCACTGGAAGGGTACCCCTGTAACTTACAGGGGGGACCAGTCTCTGGACTCTGACTCAGTGAAGCATCCTGACACTGGAAGCCTATGCTTCTGCAATAAAAGTGCCTTTTGCAAGCTGCAAGCAGAGGTTTCATGGTGGCTGGCAGCTCTGCTGGAGCATGGGCTGGGCTTGAGCACTGGTTTGAGATCTGAACATCACGGAGCATGTCGGGCATTCAGGTTGGATGAGGATGCACTGACCAGTGAGGGACACTTCCACCCCATGGTGACCTGCAGGTGGAAGAAGCTGTGTTACGTCAGGAGAGCAAAGGTGTTTTATTGCCTGTGCATCCCTGCAAAATTGTTTTCATCATCCATGCATCTCTGAAAGGTATTTTCATTGTCCATGCACCCCTGAAAGGTGTTTTCATAGCCCATGCACCCTTGCCCAGCCTCACTTTGCTTTCCCTCCCCTTTCTCTCATACTGGTTAATTTTTTTTCAGCAAAGGCAAACCTGCCCATCGAGTATTCAGCATTAAATATTTCAGTGTTATCTTCCAGCTCTTGAGCGAAAACCCCAGAAAGAACATTACTTTTAACTCCCCTCCAAATGTCTGGGGCTGTCCCTGGGGAGTGCAGGTGCACAGCCAGGGTGAGGCTGATCAGAGAGCTTGGTACACAGGGAAAAGCATGTGTTGCATGGTTAAGAGCAAGCAGGAAATACAGGAATAAGACAAAAAGTTTTTTAGCTTCCTCTCTGATTAAAGTGAAATGAATAGTCCCACAGTCCTTGTTCTCCTTGTTTTCCTTCCCCTGTTTTCCTCCCCTTCTCCCCCATTCATGTGCAGACTGTGGAAGTGTCAGATTCCCCCCTCCCACCCATAAAAGACTCCTCTCTGTTCCTTGGGAGTATTTGATATTTGGAGTCTCTGCTGTACTGTTCAGCAGTGAGTGTTGCCAAGTCACATGATGAACTGTATCTCAAGACTATTTAATGTCTCTTCAAAGCCCACACTTTCAGAGTCCTGTGATTATGTAAATGTCTCAACTCAATTTTTAAAGTAAGTTTACGGCCCTCATAATTGCAGAGGAAAACTTGATAATACGACTCCTACATACTCAGAAAGCAGAAAGCAAAAAAAAAGAAGAAAAAAACCCTCTAAAGTTTATCAGATTTTAAAAGTCTCATGAATTTTAAAACCAATCTCTTAATTCTTTTTTTGAGCTTGACTCATGATTTTCAAACTGTCACCAGTGTGGCTGTAGGGATTGTAAGGCTGGTTTGTTATCTTATTAGGTAACTTACATAAAATATCCAAGCCCATGGAGACTCAGAAATGGAGTATTGCACTTCAGTGCCCATCTGGAGACAACAGTGTCTTTCCTTCTGTGGAGTTGCCGAGGATCTCCTCTTTAATCCAGGTCTCCAGTCATTACTGCAGCATAAATATTTCCCCAAATTATATTAGTGTTAATCATATGAATGAGAATAGCCATAATATTGATCTTCATAATACTTAGGTTATTAAATTTGAGTTTGAAGGTAGTTCTGTGGTGCGATTCATAATAGCAAATCTCCTCAGCATGCATAAGCAGGGAGAGCAGGCCACAGAGCAATAGCACTGCAAAGCCAGGGAGAAATATATTCCAGAATTTTCCATTCTACCACAGGATTGCACAGGGAACAGACACTTGTGGCTAAGTTACCGATGCCACAACTGAAGTTTTGCTAATTGTTTGATGATGTCAGATGAACTGAATTGATCTGAAAGGACAAAAAAGCCTCTGAATGTTGAAATGAATAGTTCCAATATTTCTATGGGTATAGGCACCACCCAGGGGCTCTTTACTCGTCACAGAATCACAGAATGCTTTGGGTTGGAAGGGATCTTAAAAAAAACCCACTTCCAACCCCCTGCCATGGGCAGGGCCACCTTCCACTCTCCCAGGTTGCTCCAAGCCCCATCCAGCCTGGCTTGGGCACTTCCAGACGTGTGGCGTCCACAATAATATTCCTGGAATGTTTACAGACACAAAACCAGGGATGCTGGTGTGGCAAGATGAAGAGGGATCACCAGTGTCATCTGCCTTCCCCATGCAGGCGTACTCAGGCTGTGTCATTCTGTTTAGGAGCCACACACACTGAAGGGTGGGGAGGGGACAGAGCAAACAGGGCTCTGCTGGTCACTCCTAAGTGACTCCATGCCCACAGAACCATTGATGTCTGAGGTGCACACAGCTATTGAGGTGTCTGCAGCATCTTGCACAGCCTACAGTGGATTAAATGAAATCTGAGAATGCTTCCCTGTGAAATGACTCTGTAATAAGGGACAGAAATTACCAGCTCTTCCAGCATGTAAAAAAAGAGGAACCAAGAGTGTCCAAGAGGGTGAGTGCTACTATGTAATAAGCTTACAGGATAATTGCCAACTGTACTTGGACTTAATTTTTTCCTGCAGAAGAGTCATAAAAATAAGTTTATTGTTTTCACTCTGGGGAACTGAGATATTTGGATCAGGTCTTTAAAAAAGACAGTTCTTTATCTCCCCCTGAATATATAAGCTCCACTGGTGACCATCTCCTGCACAATTGTGAGTGAGCACCCAAAGGAAAAGATTTTCTGTGCACAGTTGCTGTCTGTGAGCTGGCATAGAAGTATCTCAGCTCCTTGTCAAGGTCTCACAAGTGTTTGTAACACTGAAGCAGGATTTTCACTCATAGTGGTAGGGACTGTGCACCAAAAGGGGAGCAGAACTGATGAAATTCTATGAGCGTGGAGGAAAACAACAGAATGGCAAAGTCTTTGTATTTTAGGTGCAATAAAATTGTCTCAGTGAAGTAGAAAAACATTTTCTCCACAGTAAGGTTTTGTCAAAATGCTTTATTTTGTTAGCAGTAAAGTGTTTCAGACTGATGGATTGGGTTCAACGTATTTTTGATGTGTGCCTCTCTGGGCACCAGTGACTATGGTGAAAGCAAGAGATCTAAGAAATGAGCTATTTTGACAAAATTTTGTCTAGTGAAAACATTACAAGCTGTTCCAGATTGTTCCAACATGGAACAAAGACAGATTCTGCAGGCCTGAAAGTAGCTACTAAAAGGAATCCTCTCCTGGGCAGCTCCAGCCACAGCTGAAGCTGGAGCTCTCCCAAAAGTGAGCGATTTAAGCTTTGTCTGGAGACACAGAACTGGAGCCCTTACCAATTACAGATGAGTTATCCTCAGGTGCCACGGGGAGAGTGCACGGGGACCGAGGAGTAAAGGATTAGCCAGTGCACACAGAAATATTGAGCAACTCACTACTACCTCCTATTGTGCTCGTGCCAGTGGAAATCCTTCTCAGAATGGCATATTTTATTCAATTTTTAAGAGCTCTCAATTTTTCATTTAGGAAGGGAAAGTGGAACAGCCTCCGATCTGTAATCAATCAGCCCCCTCCCTCACAGGAAAGCTCTGAGGAAGAGCTCTTGCTCTTTGGTCCTTTATCTTCTCTGAGAACTCACAGAAATTGTATTTCTGAATGGGATTGAGAGTGAGGGAGAGAGAAAAGCACAGCCAGGGCAATCCTCAACTAAATCTCACAGACCTCCGTCCTGTAGTAAATATCCTGTAGTAACTAACCCTAGGGACAATATCCCAAACAACATTTCTTCAGTCAGAATGTTTCAGATAAGCTTGGCCCAGACTTAAAAAAGATATTTAGGCACATTGTGTGGGTAAATAACTACCTAAGTACCAAATTCCTGTAGATTTTAGTGGGCATTACAAAATCAAGAGTTTTTAAACAGGATCTGCTACTATCAGAAATGCAGCCATCCATAACATAAGCCATGAATTTATTGTCCCTGGTAATAAATCACTAGAAATACACAATGATAAAAAGAGGAATAACAGACATGGCTCATCCAGGGATCTCAAAGCCCTTTGCAGCCATAAGAGTTCTTTAGGATAGTGGAGGAAAAGGCTGGGCTTTGTTTGTTTGTTTTGAATGAATAAATTAATCATTAGTAAAATATTATGCAGTTCATCAGATATATTATTCACTAGCTATTTGTCAAAATAACAGCTCAGTCATATATCATCAGAACTAAACATTTATAATGTGTGTATATCTAGTCCTGAGATGATTTATTCAGGCTTATGGTATTTTAGTTATTGACTGTTAAAGCTCTGCTCCCTAGGGAGGCAGAGACATGGAAGGTTGGGAGCTCATGGTGAACTTGGACCCTCTCTTTTTGCTGAGGTTTTGGTCAGGACCTGATACCACAAGCAGAATCCCACATCTGCGTTTTCTTTTGGCACTGCCTCAATAGATCAACCTTAATTCTGGTTATCTCTAGCCAATGCTAGGTCTACATCAGGTAGGGAAATCCATCCACTTACTCAAAGTCAAACTGTGACCTGAGTTCTCTGTGTTCTCTCAGGACCAGTGTTTGACCCCAACACCAAGGTCCTCATCCCTTCTGAGTTATCTCAACTGTTTAGTATCTCCCCACCTCACAGCTGCTGTGCAAGAAGGTTTAGGGATCCCAACTCACTGCTCCACGTGATAAATCACAGTTTTGGAAATACTGGGGAAGAACAGAGCAGTCTTCTACCGGGTCCCTCCCAGCTCCCTTTCCTGTGCCAGTGAGCTGGACTCCTTCCAAAAGTGCCTCAGCAGGGGGAAGCTACGTGACTGACACTCCCAACTCCCCTTGTCATTCATGACCAGCATCCCAGAAGGTTGCGGGTGCTTCCAGACCTTTACTGGAGTCAAACATTGCAGCCTCTCCCCTGGGTTTTATTAAGGAAGCTGGTGCCAAATCACCCAGCTCCCTCCTACTCAATAAAAAATGTTTATAACCCAGTAAATTCTAACATATCAGCAGCTTGTTATGGAGGGAGAAGGTCACTGGGAGAGAAAGGGAAAAAAGTTACCCTTCCATTTGAAATGCTGGCTGGGTACAGATGAAGGAGTCAGCACTAGGAAAATATCTTTTGATATGATAAAGTCTCATAATAGAAAATGTTGCTGCAGTACAGGCCTCGTTTCTTCAGATAAATATTTAATATAGATCACTAAAGATTAATCGAGTACAGAAAAGTGTCTCTTATATGGTTGGTGTAAAGAAAACATCTTCTCGTTAATTTATTATGGAGCCTGAAATGAGAAAAACCCTATGGAGGGAAATGCAGGGTACGGTTTCCATAGAGAAGCAGAGCACCACACCAGAATTTATTTAGTGTGTGGGCAGAAGACTTCCCAGAACCAGCTGCAGCGTGGCGTTTGCATGATAAAAAAATCCCAGTGTAGGAAGAAGCCTCACAGAGACACTCGTGTCTTGCTGCTCTGACTCCTGCACATCCCAGGGGTTCCTGAAATGGTGAGACCAGAGGACCTGTGGGCATTCCAGAGCTTGGATGAAGACTGTAAATGCCAGATGTAACATCCCAGCTGCTCACTCAGGAAAGGGCATTCAGTCCTTTTGGAGTAAGGTGATGCCCTAAGCTCACTGTGAGGAGAGGAGCCCCACATCCTGGAGGCTCCTTGCTTTAGCCAGGATTCCCAATAACCATCCCCCTGACAGTCTCCAAGACACTGTGGCATTTCACAGTATTGGGCAGTAAGGAATTCAGGGTGCTGCTGGGGATTCCCATCTCCCACAGTGCTGGGACATATTCAGTCAGTTCCTCTGTGATGGGTAAAGGACAGGATCCTTCTGCTTTCTTCCACCATCCACAGAAACCATCATCCCAACCATTTAGCAGCATTAAATAGGACAGCGACAGAGAATAAATCATAAATAGCAGCAGATACAGTATGAGGGGGAAAATAAGAGTCACAGGCAAGGGAGGAGAGATAAAAGATCCAATTTCAGCTGAGACTGAAATGGAACAAAGTCAATGAGATGAAGAGATACACGGGGTTTGTTCCAGATGGCCAACTCCACTGCCATGGAGCCTCTGGCACCACCAGCATCTTGTGATGAACTTGTGAACAAGGTACCTCTTGTTTTTAGCTGAAGTGGGCAGGAAAATCCAGCAGATCTGTCTGTGCTCAGGAGTGGGGGAAATAGAGGAGCTCTCTCCAGAAATGCATATTCTAGAGAGCAGAAACAACTCTGGAGAGAAGGAGGCTGGAACATTTTTCCACCTCTCCAAGAAGCTATGTCTAGTTGTTTCTCCAGAGGTAAAACTTTCTTTTTCTCCTTGGCCTTTTTCTGAGGACACCTTCCCTGTTTTAGGGAATGTTTTTGCCAAGCAACTGACAGAATGCGAGTCTGCATGTTTAGTTCTCCCCGAGAGAGAGGCTGAGGGGAGGAAGGTTGAATGCCACTAGTCACACCCTCTGTGCATGACTGGGAGGTGAACAGGGAATGGAGCTGGGAGGAACATGGGAAAACCATGGCTAAAAGGGATGGTTACCTCCATTTCTGGGCCATATGCAACTCCAGGGGTGTCTTCTGGCTGAACTCACAGTATGCCATTTGTTTGGCTCACATGGAAGGTGGTGGAAGGACAGAGTGGCTTTAGCACCTGGTATCTTAACCCAAGGAACATGGCGCTAAGAGGACCCACCAGGGTCACAGCTTCCCACCTCCCACTCTTCCATTTGAAGAACTGAAGTCTTAAACCTCTGGGATGCTGGGGGTGCTCTCTTTGCAGCCAGCATCTCTCAGGTCTTGACTGCTCCCAGAACCCAAGGAATAACCAAAATCCTAAACAATAATTTTCTCTGGTTCTAGCACAGGCTGTTGGACTCTATACAGGTGCAAATGAACAGCAGCTCTAAGCTGGGACTATCTAGAGGAAAGCCCGAGAGATTTTTAATAGCAGTGGGAACTGTTGCAGTCATTTAATATGAAACTATTCTGTGTTTAAAACATTTATTTGTGGCAGATGGCATGGATCTGGCCAGGAGAATTGCAACAGCTAATTATTAACAGTTATCCCACCCATCCCAACCCCAGTATAACCCACAGCTGACCAAGGGGCTCTTGTTTTGTCCCCTGCAAGCACCACAACCGCACTGCAGCTCGGTCCCTGTCACCTTGGTCTCCGACTCTGCCTGTCATGCTCTGCACTCCCGCCGCAGTGAGCCACAGATATAATCTATGGCACACAGATATGATTTTATAATAAGTTTTCTATGCAGCCAGGATAAAATGCCAAACAGAATCAGAAAACAATCAGTCAGTGAAACTCTGCCCCAGCGATGAGTGTGCTGCTGGGCACGGTCCAGTGCCCAGGAAGATTGAGGTTTTAAATACAGGTTCCACATGCCCATCCAGAGATGGGGATAAGTGGGGCAAGGAGAGACAGGCAGGGGAGGTGGGACTACCCCGTGCATCTCCTGTTGGGAATAAGTTAAACCAGGAACAGTATCAGAGCTGCACAAAGACACCTCAGTACGGGGTTGCTTCTCCCTATCCTGTCTACCTGCAGCTGGGATTTGGCAGCAGCTGGGGTTTAGCCGTGGCAGTGGAAGGAGCAGGGACAGGCAGGGCTGATGCAGGGACAGATCTCAGTGAGATAAACATGTGCTTGTTGTGGAGGCCTCTGGGTGCTGCTCTTGCACAGAGGTGGATAATTTATTCCTCCCACAGTTTTAGGAGCCCTCCATTAGGTTTTCAGGTTGGGTTAAGTTTACATCAGGTTCTATGTCCTACCACAGAATATGGTGTGTAGGACCCTATGTCTGTCCTGCTCTGCATACTGAAGGAGCTGCGGAGAGAAAAACAGAAAGGATGGCTGGGAATCATGAGGAGGGAAAGGAACTCCACCAAAAGGCAGGAGAAAGGAGAAAGCTGGATGCCTCAGTGTAGAGGGAAGTGCTGAAATGCATCCCACTGGCTGGAGCATCACTCAGCTACTCTGAGGGTTTATCCTAGTCCAGGGAGGGCAGAGCTGTATCCCAGGGATAATGACCTAGACCAGGGCAAGGAAGCAGCTGTTCTGTCCCCCTTCCTCCTAGCACTTGCTCAGGCACTGGGGATTGTGTGGTTTCCAGTCAGTAAGAGAAAAGATCAGGACCCGCTCTCTATTAGACTGCAAAGATACTGCTTTTTATTTTCTGCTCCTCCAGTATTTGTAAGAGTTGGGGGATTCACATTAGCTTTTTTCCTGTCTTCTTTAAGCACTCCAGGCTTGAGTCATATAATTGTATAACTCACAACTTCCATTTAAAAAATAAGAATAGGCTGTCTTTTAGGATTGCGGAGGAAAGCCAGAAAATACAAGTCTTTAAATCTCAAAACACAGAAGGCAAATAAAAAGCATTGCAGATATGGTTGTTTTGCTCGGTAGATAAATATATACATATGCATATGCTTCTAAATTCTGGGGTCCAATTCATTCTTTGGGAGCAGAGGCTCAGATGTGCAATAGCACATAATCCCTAACTCAGGTGTGCGTGTATCTTGAATTAGAATAGGAGCTGATAATTTAACTTTGCCCCGTCCTCCCCTCCTGAAATAGCCATGACGGGAGGTTTTTCATGGAATCCCAGAATGGTTTGGGTTGGAAGAGCCCTTAAATATCACTCAGTTCCAATCCTCTGCCACAGGCAGGGACACCTTGGGGTCTCTCCTCAGCTTTTCTGCAGCATCTGATGCCCTCAGACTGAATGTTCATCCTCAGAAGGATCCTGTCTTTTAACTCAACACAAACCAAGAAGTCTGCTGTGAAAGAGAGCAGCACAAGAGAGAGGGGAAGAACCAACCCTCCAGGAGTTCCCAGCCAGACTCCCCTACATGGGAGATGATAAGTGCTAGGGGTGTGCATCTGATCCCTCTCACTTTTGGTATCGATCAGGTCCAACACCCTCCCTGTGGTATGACTCCACTCACTCCACTGCTTGCACATGGCTTTTGTGTCCTCCATAAAGGGCTGAGATTTGGGAATCTGTGCAGTGGTGATTTTTAATAGACATATTTCTGACAGGACGTAAGGGAATGGCCTCAAGTTGCACCAGGGGAGGTTTTAGGTATTAGGAATTGTGGAACAACAGGCATTGGAGGGGCTGCTCAGGAAAGTGTTGGAGTCACCATCCCTGGAAGGGTTCAAAAACTGTGTGGATATGGCACTTAAGGACATGGTTTAATGGTGAATGTGCTGGTGGTGCTGGTTGATTGTTGGACTGGATGATCTTGGAGATCTTTACCAAGTTTAATGATTTAGTGATTCTGGCCCTTTTTCTGCTCTCTGTAGCTGCTGTGGGGTTGTGTTTGCACAACCTGAGTGAGGTGTGGAGGCAGAGATGAACTGAGCCCTGGGCAGGCAAAACAGGGCAGCAACTTCAGCCATGACCCCACCATCTACTTTAGTCCTTGCTGGTGAAATACTTTGACCTGTCTACATCTGTATGAATTTTCTTCATGGTTGTGCTATATTCTTGATCTTTTCCTTGGAAAAGTTGTTCATCTCCTGCTGCTTTAGCTTCTCCATCTACAGTGACACATTTGCTTAAAGGTGCTTTGAGATCCACATATCAAAGTCACAAATAACAGCTAAAGAAAACATGACTCATGATAGGGAAATTGCCAAGCATGTGCCTGAATAACCAAGTGCCTCAGAGCTTCACAAACAGATCCCAGGAAACAAAAGCATTTGCATTCACAAGTCCCTGTTCGTTGGCTAGGACAGGACAAAAATAAAGCTTTTTCTTTATGAAGTGTTGCATAAAAAGCATGGTTATCTTTTCATTGCAGGCCACTTTGCAGCATGCAAAGAGATTGCCTTTCTTCATGAGTTTGTGAATTTTTATTTTATTGCAGTCTTTTTATTTCCTCCATCAAAACATGCCTGAGTTTGAAATGGCATGACTAGGAATGAAAATTAAATACATCAAAACTGATTTTTGTAGAAATGAGATTTTGGAGCAACCAGGGAATATTCAAGGCTTTCTCACAGCTTGTGTTCAGTTTTTTTGCTAAAGAGGGATGTAGTCTGAGGAAATGGGTCACCTTTTTCTTAGAGAAAATTTCTTCAGTTTTACTGTAATTCTGAAATGTCGTAGGCTTTTGGGAACTTTTTTTCTTTTTTAATCTTGAGCAAAGCACAAATGTCTCTGATTATGTATGACTCAAATTTTGCTGCAGCAATACTCTGCAGCCTAATTTTTTTTTTAGCCCTTAACCTCTTATCTTATGCTACTTGCTAGTAATTTCAGACCCAGTCACCATCTGAATCCTATACTGAGAGGGGACATCCTCTGCATACAGCCACTGTGGATATTCCTGCTTGCTGGATGCCACTGCTTGAAAAGCAACCCTTGGCCAGTGGCCTGAGTGGAACAGCACAGCTTGGAAACCAAAGAGATGTGGAGCCCCAGCTCTGAGGGTGAAGGCACAGAATTGAGTGTCCTGAGGAATCATGAGGAAGAACCACTGTTTTCTCCTAAACCAACCTGGAGGAAATAATGTCCCAATACTATGGAAATTAGGTGGCAAGGATCAAAGTGGGAGGGAAGTGTGTCTTTGTTTTACTATTTTAACACAGTTTTTGTTCACTTGCTCTCTCCTACTTCTGCTGTGTACTCACAGAAGCTTCCTGCAAGATCCCTTGCAATGGCTCAGATGATAGAGGATATGAGTCCTTATCCCATCCCCTGTGCCATTCTGAGGCTGGTGGCCATCTGTTGGATCTGGGGGTGCCTTTGCAAGCAGGCAGCGCTTAGTCTGCCTGTCCTGTTGCACCCCTGCAAGTTGTCTTCCCTGCATATCCTCTCATGCAGTGTGGAGGACACCCTTCCATCTGAAGGATGGCAGGGAAGGGGCTGGACCCTCCTCACTTCATTTAACCTGGACAAAAACCCCTTGGCTGCTCTGCAGCAAAGGATCCCTGGTGGGAACAGGTGGCTTTGCCAACTGGTTGCCTTTAGGCATCCCATCCACCCACCAGCTCCTGCCTTGAGTGCTCAGTGGTGTCTCCATCAGCTGAGGATGACTCAGGGCCGAGGCTTGGGTGAGAGGGGACAGTTTCCCATCACTGCCTGCTCTGCCCACAAGCCTGGCAGCTGTGCCCAGGTGGCTCTGCCAGGACCGCCTAGAGGACTCAGCTGGGTAGAGGAGGCAGGAGCAGCTTTGTATTTAAACATCATCTTTTGGGTTTTTTTCCCTCTTAAATCAGTGATTTTGAGCCTTTGCCAAGTGAGGAGCACGACTGACCGGAGGAGGTGTGATGGCTCCATTTTCTAACAACAGTTCGAGTTCTGAAACATGGCTGCATGCTGTGTTGGAGAAAATTTTGTACCTTTTTTTGAGAAAAAGGGCAATCAAGGCTAAATTCCTGATATTGCTTTCCAAGTATTGACAAATGCTGTGCTGAAGCTGCCGGCGGTGCAGCAGTCAGGTACCCTTGCTTGCAACGTGAGGAATTAAGGTTCAAGGCGACATTTCTCAGTTTTTTCATCTGAGCAAGCTGTGAATCATGATAAGTACAGAGCAAAGTTTGGGGCTGTGGTGTCACAGGCTGAGGTTATCAGCTTGCTACAGCTAAAATTAGGAAAAAAAGCCTGTGGTCGACATACACCTCTATCTTCAGGAAATGAAGCAAGTGCAATTTAATGAAATGATTTGTTCCAAACTGTGTTCTTGTTCCAGCCTTTGATTGGTGCCATTGTGCTCCTAGGAGCACTGGCAGGCTCTGAATCCACATGGTGAATTTTGGGGCAGGGTAGGCACCGCTTGCTGACAGGGTCCATGGGGTAACAAGGGCTCACCAGGACTTAACATGGGCCAGTCGCCCCTGGGTGATTCGTTATCTGCTCTATAAATTAAACTCTCCCTGCCTGTCTTCCGTTGCAAACTTGGTTACAAAAGCAACAGATTTAAATATTCTCATGTACTACTTAGCCACAAGAGGAAGGACTTCATCAAGGCTGTAATCTACTAGAGTCCCAAAAAACACATCAATGTGAAAAGGTCTCGTTTATCAGGTGTTTTTTTGTGGATTTATTGTTTATTTTGGGGTTTGGGGTTTTTTGTTGGGTTATTTTTGTGTGTTGTGTTTGTTTTGTTGGGTTGGTTGGTTTGTTTTGTTTGGCTTTTTCTTTGTTTTGTTGGGGTTATTTGTAGTTTTTTCTTGTTTCCCGCCCCCAAACCAATTGCTACAGCACAAGACTGAATAGTTTGGGGCTTTTTTCTGTCTATGTCACATGTTCCTATACAGCCTTATTTGTCTCAACATCCTGTGTCTTGGCTTCCCTTCCAACCTGTTTTGGCTGATGTCTGCCCTCATCCCCCTGGATTAGGATTGTGTGCTGAGCAAAGGAGTGTCCAAGGAGGGAATTGAAAGAAGTGTGGAGAAGAGAACCTACAATCATGTCAGCTATCCCACCTTTCCTCAAGAATACCTAAAATTCCTTAAATGACTCAGATGTTTCCACCCATTGCTTCAAAAGTGTTGTTTGAAAGCTTCTTCTTGGCAGCTCCTTGACATTCCAGGATCAACTTGATTGGGAATTCTGGGTCAAACTCCTAGAAACAAAAATCCAGAAGACCCTGCTATGAAAAATAATACCTGTCATTGTATTTGTAACCAGAGACCTCAAAATGCCTGATTCACAGATGAGTTTCTCTAGGCTATATCAGGTATTTTAGTGGGAGAGCTGTTCCGGCTGCATCTTCCGTGATTTTTTATCCGAATTCACAGTGAAGGACTGGGTGTCTCTGTTTTGTCCATCCCAGTGCTGGAGCACAGGACCCCACAGCCTGTTGGAACAGCCTGTTGGAAGCTTCCTCAGTAGCTTAATAAAGCATGTCTGATCTGGGTGAGCTTTCAGGGAGAAAACAGCACCAGAGCAGAACATTTGCTATTGTTAATAATGTTTGTTAAGCTATGGTGGTGTGAACAATGCTGGGAGCTCTTGGAGAGATGTCACTCCTGCTTCCAGCAGCTCTCATCAACCCTGATGGAAATTATAGTGGCTTAGAAGTGCCGTCAGCTGAGGTGATGTTAACAATCATGGGCACCACTCACCATCACTCGTCTGCTGGGTGGCCAAGGACGACGGAGGCTGGTGTTGGGAAGGGTCTCTCCAGTGCTCTAGGTGTGGGATTTTTGCAAGGAAATCTGCACAAATAACATTACAGGGAGAGCTGGGGGAATAAAAGTCCACAAGCTGTTAACACTGGAACTGATGGGTGAGATGGAAGGGCATTGCTGCAGCTGGCTCTGCTGGGATGTGGGAACAGATCCATAGAGGACTGATGAAGGCAGCTGTGTTGAAGAAGTTCAGAAGTTACTGTGTGTTATTGAGGATGCAGAAACCCATGACCTGGACGTGATGCCAAGCAGGTGAAAGGGTAGAAACTTACTCTGCCATGTTTTCATGTTTTGGATTTGAAGTCAGGGTTAAGAACCACAGCCACATCCTGGCCATGATCACATTTAATAATAAGCAAACTTAATAATGATTAAATTTGATGACCTGTCTTTTAACTTGTTCTTACCTATGCTGAATCACTCTGCCTTGAGTCTCTAGTAATAAATTTATTCCAGCTTTTTTCTAAACAAATTGATCTTTTGGGCACCCAACCATTACATGTTTCTTCCTAAGAGACCCAAATGCAGGCCTATCCTGAGAGAAAACACAAGACTTGGAATCATGTTTGTCTGACTGGATTTTAATTCAGTGCTGGAACAACCTGTTTACCAAGGGGCTTTCAAAGTCACATGAAATCCCTCTAACTCTGAAATAATTTTATTTCTTTTTGATTCTTGCAATCATCATGTTGTTCTGGACCTATTTTTTACCTCCATCTCTCTCTCTTTCTCCAAAAAAAAAACCCTCAGAGTTTTCAACTCTGGAACAATTTAATATCTTTAAAAAAATGATTAGAGAGATGAAAACAAAACTCTGGAGCAGGCTGAACTGCTTGCCCAAAAAAGGGGGGGTGTTTGAGGTTTCAGACCCCTCAGCCAACACCAAGCACATGGCCAAAGGACAGACCAAGGGGAAAAGCAACAGGAGATTCTTCCTTTGTCCTTTGGAGCCAGGTGGAGGAGGAAGTAGTCCAACAGCATTGCTTAATTTCTGCCATAGGACTCTGCTGAATGATTCAAACACCGATTGTCCTCTCCTTAGTTCAGTCCTATCCAGGTAAATGCCCTTATAGCAATAAACCTGCTGCAGACAGCACAGCATTTATCAATAGATCAATAGTCAATTTATTTACCTCATTCACCTGCCAGCTGTCATAAGTGAGCCTGTCTGCTTGCCTGGTTGTTATGCAAAATGCTGTTGGACTTTCAGCTTAAGTGATTCTTTTTTCATACTTTTCTGGAATTAAATTTTTAGATTTTTTTTTTTCTTTTTTTCATGGCAGAGATTCAGCCTCTGTCTAATTTGGAACTAGTTTAAATCTACAGACTGGAGGTTTTTTAAATAGATTAGGCGGGATGAGTGCCAAACCCTCACAGAAAACTAATTCTTGTAGGTCCTTTGAAAAGCTCAGCTTTGAAAAGAGTGACTTCTTCATGCTGGCCTAGATAGGGAAGAGGCCAAGCTGCAGAGGAAAGTGCTAAAAGAATATTGCACTGCTCAGCCTGGGGCTGTCTGGCATTTTGAGGGCACAGGCTGGAAATGAAACATCACTGACCCCACCATAATCACAGATACCCCACAAAGACTTGTATAAACCCTGATCTGGCAGAACAAGATAGCATTATAATGCTGTTGTCGTGCTCAGACCCTGTCCCTTGGCATTGTTTGCAGAATCCAGGGCTCACAGGAACCTGAAAGAGCCATCATCCTGAGGACTGGAGATAACCAGGACTTTGTGCAGCCAGTGGGTGGGACAATTGGGCTGAAAAAAGGAATGGCAAAGCAAAACAAAACCCCCAAACCAACAGCTCTGTTGTAGGAGCATCTGGAAGGATTCTGGAAGATTTAGGGGTAACACAGAACTTGTTTCTTACCCAGACAAGGCCTAAAATCTCTCTGGTTTGCTTCACACTAGTGACAGTTACTAATAGTTGTCTGCAGCATATACAGACATGTCCAAAAATGTCTGTCTTAATGACGGTGAGGTGCTTGAAGGAAAACAGGGGCAGGGACACCAAAATCCCAGGGAACATCTCTCTGACATCAGGGAGTTCTGGTGTCATCACAGTCAATTATGTGGGCAATATGCCAAGGAGAGGGCATGAAATAATGTTTGTGTCCTGCTGTTACTGAAGAGCGTGTTGCCTTCAGGAAGGCTCATCACCTTTGGGAGCAGCTGGTGACTTTCAAGATAAATTTTATAAAAGAAGTAAAGAGCCATTGAGCAGAAAGGAGCTGGTGCCTTTTCCTTGCCCAGTTCCCAGGAAGGGGTGACGCTGCTCCTGTTTGGGTGTGCACTGGGTGGGCTGCCCTGAAGGATGTGCCTCCAGCACCAGGAGGGGTTGGGGTGCTCTACTTATGCTTTGTTCAGTGTCTTCCTTCTCTGCTATTTTTTTTTCCTTTTTAAAACTGTGTCTGTCTTGATCATTATTTGATGCATTTCATTTCTTTTTTCTTTCAAGCACCAGGCTCCAAGGTCTGTGCTGAACTTGTTTCCTCACTTACATGCTTTGGTTGTCTTGGCCATTTGAAGATGGGGAATTTAATTTGCTCTGATGGACTCTCTCCCTCAGACTTCCCTCCCTGGGTAGAGATGCTCCCACCCTTGGATCCTGCTGTCCTCTGTGATGGTGCAGAACGGGGTCTACATGATGTACCTATTCCAGGCTCTTGACTTTTCCTCCCTCTTCAGCAGTTTTTTTCCCTGTTTTTCTGTTTCCCTAGAGGGGTCATAGTGCTAATGAGCACTGAGACATTCCTAGTGGCTCCTTCTGCCCCTGACATGCTGGCCTTGATGGAAGCTCATTAATGCAGGCTTGAAGGGGCAGTATTTTCTCATCCTCAGCCCTATTCAAATAAAGTGTGTCCCCTTGCTGTTACAGGGAGAAAAGCCTTTACTAGGTGTATGTGCCTCCCTGAGGCAGTACTTCACCCCTCATCCCTCTTCCCTCTCACCTCCCTTCCCCCTTCAGCACCTCCTACCCCTTTCAGCCCTAAAGAAGCTCCTCTGGATTTTCTCCAGAGGGCAGCTGTCCTGTGCTGGCCTGGAAGGTATTTCCTGGCACACCCCAAATTCCCTTGGGCTCTCAGCCCTGCTGAGCCAGAGCACCAGCAAGTGCCTCTCCCCCACTACTTAGACCTTGGGTCGGAGTGTGTCCTTATCCCATCTCTGCCTCAGGGATACTGACTCTTCCTTCTCCTTGCTAAGAGGTTTCTCACCTTAGAGGTATCTTTCCAAAGCCATTCAAAGCTTCCCTGCTGGCAGAAGTTCAGGTCCTTGCTTGGAATTTCCCCTGAGGGTCAGAAGACTGTACTAATCCCAACTGTACCAATCCTAGCTGTACCATAGGGTGCCCCCTAATCCTGGTCAAGTCTTTGCAACTTCTTTACCTGGAAAGTAAGTGATGCACAGGGCAGTATGTCTCTTTTTAAATGCCTCAATACCTGTAGAGGCCTCACCTCTGTGTCTCAGGTGGTGGCACACAGACTGGTGGCTCTGAGAACCAGAATGAAAGGTAGCCCAGAATGGTTTTGTGAGGAAAGGTTTCAGCACCCATTATCCATGAATCCAAGGCCTTGGTAAATCCTCCCAAGATTCACAGATGGAAGGATTCAGTGGTGACAAACAGACAAGAGTATTGTTTACTTAACCCAGCATCCTGAATTAATTTTGGCTGATTTTCTGCTTCTGCAGAAAATGCAATTAAATCTAGAGTTGAAAGCTAATCGAAAACCTGTTCTTGGAGGTGTTTCTTCAGAGGCTTCAGGAGTTCCAGGCTGGAACATTCCCTAAGGCCGAATCTATGCTGTTCCCTGCAAATATAATTTTTTTTTTATGACCTCAATAATTCTAAATGATTTCAGTAGCCATATCTATTAATGTGAAGTCTATTTTCCAAAATTGTACCTCAGTCTTGGCCTCAGGTGCATCTTGCAGCAGAGGGTTCTGTAGGTTGCTTGGAAAATTGCTGGAATTAGAGGTTTGCTTTCCATGCAAAATATTGGAATTCAGTGAGCCAAGTTTAAAATGTATCTTTTGGACATTAAACAGGAAGCTTAACAAGACCATATCATTTGCTTGACCATTGAGGTTGGAACAGATGATCCCACTGGTGTTCCCTTCCAAACTTAACCCTTCTTGGATTCCAATCCCAACGAGTCAACAGCATACAAAGAAATAAAAGAGCCAAATGCTATGCAAAACCTGTAAAAAAGCTTGAAACATATCACTAAGTAAATTCAAATAATGCATAACTTAGAGGGAATTGCAACTGGTTCATGGATATTCTATGAGCAGAAGATAAACATCTAAGTTAGTTGCATAAATTATTCATCATAACATATTTGCTCAGCTTTTCTCATCAGCTGGGAAAGCCACACATCCAAGCACAGGAGGAGTACAGCAGAACTGGGCTTTCACCTCCCTGATGTGCCCTGGGAGCAGGAAGCCCTGGGGAGAGATAGCATCAATAACAATTGATGGTGGGAAGAGTTTCCTTCACTGCCATGCTTTAGAGGTGAATCCTGCTCAGGGCTCATCTGCTACATGAATAGGGACTGGGATTGTCCCTTCGAAGCAGGAAAGGCTGAGGTTATGACAGTGATTTCTTTTAAACTCCTGCTTTTGCCTCCTGCTAGTGGTGTCATGAGGTGATGTTGGACCTGGTGTAAAAAATGAACCCACTTTCCCTTTGGACACATTATTTATCAAAATTTCAACCTCCTTTCCTGCCTTCTCCTGCCTTCATTGTCCATCGCTTCCCAGTTTGCCCTGTCCATCTCCACACCCTGAATGGTGACACTCCCAGGGTCTGGGTGTTGATATATCATAGAATCCTGGAATGGTTTGAGTTGGAAAGGACCTTAAAGACCATCTTGTCCCACCCCCTGCCATGGGCAGGGACACCTTCCACTATCCCAGGTTGCTCCAAGTCCTGTCCAAACTAGCCTTGGACACTTCCAGGGATGCGGGGGCAGCCACAGCTTCCCTGAAGGAGAATATGGATCAGTACCTGACCAGTTGCATGTTTCAAATCTATGGTCTTTGCTGCTAAATTATCTATTACTAAGCAGCAAAACCAAATTGTCTGTACTTTATTGGGAACATGAAACATTCCCTCAGCCCTTTCTGAAAACATGCTGGCTCTGGAGTGCTCTGGTCCCTCCTGACTTTATGGATACTGCAGGAAGCAGGAATCCGAATGTGGGCTTGAGTTTTATAGGAAGCAATAATTGTCTGTTTGGAGAGGAAGCACAGATGGCATTCTTTCTATGCTTGCTAGTTATGATCTTTCTGATGGGAACGGGGGCATGTCTATTTATTATAAAACCTTGCCTGTCTTTAAGCATCCAGCTCTGCCCCTTCCCATGCAGTGCAACTGCTGAAGGGACCATTCCTTCCTCAAAGGGGATTTCCTTGTGTAGCGAGGTCTGGGATTGAAACTCTAATCTGGAATGATTAGAGAAACCTCCCTGTAGCGTCAGAGAGAAACTATTTGTCTTTACTTTTAAAGTTTTATCTATCATTAAAATCAACTTTTACACAATTCTGGAACAGCAGATAACACCCTCTGCTCCATAAAGGGGATACACTGGTGATGTATTTGTTATCTGCAGACAACTTGGGAGCCAATGATCTGTTTCAGTCACTCTTTGTGTTAAGAACCTGTTGTATGGCGGGGGGGTTGCCTTTAGACTGAGGTTTTTCTAGGAAAGATGGATTGGAAGATTGGAAGGTTTGACACTAATGACACTTGTAACATAGTAAGAGGTGTGTTTTGTTTTGGCATTTTGACTTGGCTTGTGAAAGCAAGGAACTACAGAGGGGGCATTAGCTCAGGTATAAGGAGATATTTTGAAATAAATAGTTGGCACTTTGCTATTTTGATGAATGTAACTGCTGCCAGGCAGCGTGTAGTGTTGTGAAGGGGCACAATCCAAATAAATACCTGCATAATTACATTTAGTCAAATAACCTGACACACATTGAGTGGACTGAGTATAGAATCAACCTGGGCAGAAAAGATCTGGTTTGTGATCCTGGCCTTGCAACTGAGTCTCCTAAATCTGCCTGTGAGTCAGGGTCTCTGCCAGCCGGGTGGGGTTGTTGTGCTGGCTGGACACACCGTGATGGGACATGCTGCCTCCGTGCCAGGTGTTGTCATTCCTGGTTTGGACTGGGTGTTATGGATTTTTCCACACCAGCCAGAGTAACAGATTTGACCCCAGGATCCTTCTGGGAATGCCAAGTCTGCCGGAAGGTTTCCAATTAGTCTTTCCTGGATTACAATTTGAGCTGGGTGCCTCCAGGGAGGACCCTGATCCCAATTCATGCCTCAGAATTATACCTGTACCATCTAATCACCCAATCCTCAAATCCAGCCCCAAATCCTTGATTCTGATCAGTGGTCCCTTAACTTATTGTTTCAACTGGTCGCTGGGCTGGCCTTCTTCTGAAGTGACTTCATTCTCTTGGAATAGTCTCCTTGGTCCTTATCTTCATTCCACTTGTATCTGCTGAATTTAGCTTGTTCCTTGTTAGCAGCATTAATTTTCTCAAAGAAGTTTATCCTTGGTCAGTTCTTGCATGTGAAGGCTTCCTCTGCTTTAGCTGCTACTGCTGAGCCACACTAACGCTAAGCAAAACTATTCCCAGAGAACGTTATTAAATGTCTTCTGTAACACTGGGATAAAGTTAAATTTTTTCCAGGCTGGTATGGGGCTGCGTTTTGGATTTTGCTGGACACAGTGCTGATAGCACAGGGGTGTTGCTGAGCAGAGCTTACACAGGTCAGGGCTTTTCTGCCTCTCATCCCACCCCACCAGTGACTCAGCTGGAAGTGGGGAATGGATTCCTTGTTTTGTTTTGCTTGCCCGTGCAGCTTTTCCTTTATCTGCTAAACTGTTTATCTCAACTCATGAGTTCTCTCACTTTCACCCTTCAGACTCTCTTCCCCTTTGGGAGGAGTCTGTGGCTGCATGGGGCTGAGTTGCCAGCTGGGGTTAAACCACAACACCTATAATCTAAATAAAATGTTTGTCCTAAACCCAAGTTACTGGAATAAGTGAATGAAAAGTGACAGAGAAGCCTGAGTTGATGGTCTGGGAGACAGCTTAAGATAGAGCAGGTGCATCGTAGGAGAATGGGTACAAATAATATCCTCTCCTTTAAGGAAGGCTTTGCTCAATATTTTTCGAAAGACATTAATAGGTTTCTCATTTTTCAGGTGCTCAGCTGGTGATGTTTCAGAGGCTTGATTTTTAGATTGCAGGTGTGCAAGCTTTTCTCTAGGCATTTCCCTCTGTCGTTTCAAAATGGATACCTGCAATAAAGCACTGCTTTTGCAAACAGTAACTTTATTTTTTTTTCTCCATTGCTCTGAGTTTAAAAGCATGGATTTGAGAATCACTTTGGTTTTTTTTTTCTAAAACACAAACAAAACCTCTGCTTTCATCCTGGACTCTGCTGATACCTGAATCCATCCTTTTACATGGTTTGTCTCAAAAATTGTTTTCCAAAATGCTCTTTTGCCATACTCCTGAAGATGAAGATGTTTGGAGAAAATGTATTTTCTCCAGCTTTGCTTTGCAAAAGGGTGCCAGGAAGGCTGGTGGGCAGTTTGGGCTAGATCTGTGGTTTAGACCTGCTGACAGAGACCAGAATTTGCTGTTTTATGGAGAAGTGCAAGACCCCAAAACGTGGGAGGGTGAAAGGACCAGCCTGCTTTTGTTTTAGGGAAGTCCAGCTCTCTGCCAGACACCTCTGATGACTCCAAGGGCACCTCCTTACCAGCCTGATCCTCATAGTGTATCGTTACTGTGCAATAATGTCTCGCTTTTCCTCTTCTCCTCCCCTTGCCGTCTGTCCAGCCTTGTGGTCTCACGTGTGTATCCATGTAGGAGTGTCCAACAGGATTGGCCCCGTCTCCATCCTCCTTTCCTGCTCCCAGTGATTCTCCCTGCCCCTCCAGACTCGGAGGCTCACCCCTGTTGTGTTCCTGTGTTGTGGCATAGGGAGTTTGCCCGTTGGAAGGTGAGGAACACAGCCATCGAGCGGAGGGACCTGCTCCACAACCCACTGCCCCTGATGCCTGAGTTCCAGAGGAGCATCCGCCTTCTGGGCAGGAGACCCACCACACAGCAGTTCATTGACACCATCATCAAAAAGTACGGCACCCACCTCCTCATCTCTGCCACCCTGGGAGGTAGGTGGCAACCTGGGTTGTTTTCTGATGAGGGGGGTTGTGGGGAGTTGGTGAAGGCACTGGGCAGTGCTGGAAGTGTGTCCAGTTTGGCATGGAGTTCCTGGAGTGAGTCCAGCAGAGGCTATGGCAGGGGTGATGGGACTGGGGCATCTGTTACGAGGGAAAACTGAGGGATTTGGGGCTGTTCAGTCTCAAGAAGAGATGACTGAAAGGAGACCTTGTTAATGAGTGTAATTATCTAAACGGGGGTGCCTAGAGCATGGACCAGGCTCATCTTGCTGGTGCCAGCCACAAGGACAAGAGGAACAGGCAGAAACTGATGCCCAGGAAGTTCCACCTGAACTTGAGGAAGAATTTCTTTCTTGGGAGCATTGGAACAGATTGCCCAGAGAGGGTGTGGATTCTCCCTCACAGAAGATATTCCAGAACCAACTGGACGCAGTCCTGTGCCATGTGCTCTGGGATGACCCTGCCAAAGCAGGGAGGTTGGACCAAATACTCCACTGTGGTCCTTTGCAATCTGAATATCCCTGTGGCTCTGAAACCATGGTGGTGCAGTGGGGGTACAGGCCAGGCTGCAGCTCCCCCTCCCAAAGCCCAGCTGTGTACCCAGAGTCCGAAGAACCTTCACAAAGGAATTCAGAGTGTGAGGTGGGAGTTCAGCCCCTGTGCTACGTGTGCCCCTGTGCTGCTCTGACCACCATGTGTGTCAGGAGAAACACGTCCCTCAGCTGGGGGACTGTCCTGCCAGCCCTGCACCACTGCCCTCAGCCTCACAACAGAATGTGTTCATCCCTCTTTTTTTACAGGATGAAAACAAACACAGGGGGAAAAACATCCTTTCTTGCTGGAACTGGAGGAATTTTAAAGAGCTCCAGAAAAAGGGAGATCAAAGAGTTGGGCAGGGAGCGTGAGCAGAGGGGAAGAGATGGTCAGAAGGCTGAATGCATTACCATGGATCAGACTTCTACAAAAACAGCAGATCAGTAAAATTCAAAATGTGTATGCAAGGGCTGCAGAGAGGTCTGTGTGTGCACAGAATGTGTCAGGGATGACATCAGGGAGAGCCCTGGAGGGCCATGAACTCCTGAGCAGGCGATGCTGGTGGTGCTGCAGGAACATTTTGAGTAGTAACTGTTGAACACCGGAGGGGTGAAAATCAGCAGCTCCTATTGTTATTTGCTCCTGGTTCTTTTTTCCCCCTCAGTATTATTTTCACAATTCTTTTCCCCCTTTGGGGTGGGGCTTTCTTTCATTTAAATGTTCTTCTTCCAAGAACTACTTTCTTCCAAGAACTACTACTACTACTATCTGTGAGAAGGATTCTGCAGTGTTAAAGGCTCAATTTTACTTCAGAATTTGTTATTGTTGCTCCTTCTAATGTACCTCACCTCAAGCCTTGCCACATTGCCATGCTTGTAGTGAACTTTGAGGAATTTCTGGCCATCTGTCTGTTCCCAGAGCATTCTGCAGACACTGGGATGAGATTAGATGTGTACGTATGATTCATGCACAAATTAGGCGGTAGGTGAATTGGCACAGTTCCCCTGAAGTCAAATGGCCTTTGGTGTGGTAATGTCCTTCAAAGATCCTTGGGCTGCTCTTCAGTCCAGGCACCCGAACAAGTCCATTCCATCAGCAAGAAGTGTGAGAGAAAGGGGATTTCCAAGCATTGAAGAGCACAAGTGATTGCTTTCATCAGGCCTTAATGAAGTCTGAGTAAAGATATACTGCTTTTTTTTTGAGGAACTCACTTTTCAGGATGATGTTTTACAGAGCCCAAGAGAGCCAAGGAAAGTGAGATTATTTTTTTTGGTGGGTTTACTTTTTCTCCATTGACATTCCTCTTTTTCTTGCCACTCACATCCGTGGAAATTGGAAATAGGAAAGACCTTTGATGGTAAAATATATTTTTAATTTTGCCTGGGTGAGGTTGTAAATTATTCACAGGGACTTGTTTCTTCTCCTGATTTTACAACACAACAACTTTAAATATGCAGAGACTTGTAATGAGAACTGGTGTTAGAGGGGAGAGCTAAACACTCCACCAGCCTCAAGCATGGTGAGCAATGGCAGGGAGAAAAGGAGGATTTATATTGGCAATGGCAGTCCCAGGGAAAATGTAGATGGAGCTGGGCATGCATTATGCACGGAAGACACGCTCTAATCATAGTCTGTGGGCTAAACAAGAGCTCTGGGATATAAAAGCAGAGTGTCCTGGCACACTGGCTCTCCCAGGAGCTGGTGTCTCCTCAGCAGAGCTACAAGCAGTTCTGCCCTGGGTTACAGTTGTTTGTAGTTCAGCCTGGTGTCTGAGGAGGTGGCAGACGAGTGACAAACACACAGGAAATTGTCTGGCTTTGAAACGCCAGCTGCTGCACGGGCCCCAGGAGGGTGGGAGATAGAGCAGCACCTGAACACAGCAATTTCCACACCTGGCCACAGGAGGAACAGCTCTGGTGCCTTTCAACCTACAGAGCAGCCAGGTCCCCTGAGAGCCCAGTAAAAACCCAGGTCTGCTCCAGTGTGGTTCTGACAAAGGCATTGGTGAAGGGTCACTTTGAGGGCATCCATGCTCTGGGATGGAGCTGAGAGCCAATTTTCAGGAAAAGCCCTCAAGGAAAAACAACTTTGAACATAGCATTCATTTAATAAAGGAGAAATTAAGACTTAATAATGCAGCAAAGTTCTGTTAACCTCTCTTGATCCAAGAGTTGCTTTCCCGTGTGCCCCCTCCATGGGGATGCTGTGCTTTTCCAGCTCTGCACAGAGCTACACAAAATAGGTTTCCAGCAGCAGTGTCCCTGCTCAGCACCTCTCAATCCTAGGGACAGCACTGATCCTTCAGGAAAAAGCATCATCGCTCATGGATTTTAATTCTCTCTTCCTTTGGAGGAAAAAATGACAGCTTTTGTGGGGAAATCACTGATCCCTACTGTCCCAGAGCACAGATTTCTCTTCTCTGTTGTGTTTCTTAGTGCCTGGTTTGTGTTGTGTAAGGATCAAATCCAATAGGAGATCTGCTGGTGATCTGACACCAGTGCTGCTGCCTGATGTGATTCCACCCAGGATTCCTGCCTGCCCTCTGGCCAAGGCATTCCAGCCTCATTCCTCTAGTGAAAACGAGCTAGTCTGGAATGAAAAAGTCCTGATTTTTGTGCCTTGGCTATTAATATAAGGCATGATATTTTTCCAGAAAAAGTTGGTTTTTTCCAATTATTGGTGGAATTGATAAAGAGTTGATGGCTGTGAATCACAGTTAAAGGAAGAATTATCCCAGGTGTTCCTTCTCCTGCCACAGCCTCACAAAATGGTGGTGAAGCATCATTTCTCATTTCTCTCTACTGCATCTCCTTGCAGTTAAATGCCTCTGTTACATGAGAGATCCAAAACTTCTGGCTCAAAATACACTTTCACACTGATCCAACCTCTTCAGTGGCAAATGAGTTGACTCGTGAAAACTGACAAAGTTTTTTCAAATCCTCCTGAAAAACACAAAGAGATGAAACTTGAAAAGGCACTGAGAGTGGTCGGTGCAGTGACCACTGTTCCTCACACTAACCACAGACATTTTATTACCTGTATCTTGTGGGCTGTTTGTTGTATTCACCTGTTGTGTCTCATCAGATACAGGGGGTTAAATCCCCTGGAAGATGGATTAACTTTGTTTGTGTGGACAGAGCCTGATGTGGCAGAGCCTTGATCCCTGCCAAGGTCTCCTCACAAGTTCAACACACGATAATGGTAACGGTCAGAAAGGAAATCAAAGCAATTGTTTTTGTGAGAGGTAACAATGATGATATTGTTACTACCACAGCTTTGATCGTGGTCAAAGGCCAGTCTGTTATTTTTAACAAAATATTAAAGACAAAGTTTTACATGCCAAACTTCTCCACTTGGGTCCTGCGAAGCCAATTAAAAGATTTCAACTGATCAATTCTTTTGATGAAAAGTACCTTCTTTCCACAAAAAAAAAAAGTCCGTTTTTCGTCTCAAAGCCAAAGGCTGAATCCTCAACACAACTATTGCTTGAAAAACTGAAATCTAATAAAAATATTTTGATTTTCATCCAGAATATTTTCGGTTTGTTTTCAGGCATTTGGCTTTCAGATAAAAGCTGGAAAATTTCCAGGGAAAGTGAGGGGGAGGGCTTACCGCGATTTTGGGTTATTTTTTTCAGATATGCAATAAAAGAAGAAATTTGGATGAATTAAACTATTTCAGCTAACAAGATTTTTAAAGAAAAATAAGTTCTTGTTCTCTTAAAAAAAAAAATTATACAAAGATGATGAAGACCAAAATATTTTTTGATCTTGAAAGTGGTGGTACATACTTTTTGGACCATGCTATCACTGCCAGAGGCAGTGAATTCATCAGTGGTTCATCTATCAAATAAGAAGAAGCACCATTCTTCTCATTAGGAGAGTTATGCAGAAATGGCACATTCCTCCCATAGTTGTGTCTGCTCTTCATTTATTAAAATCCAAGTTTCACATGTTAAGGATGCAGGATGGCATTCCACCTTTTTAGACCTCTAACAGTGCCAATCTTATGTTAAGAATGAACTGGATTTTAACATGCCTCACCCAGCACAAATTGAACTGTTAGGTAAATATGCCTTCTCGGCTTCATGTCCTTTTCAGATATGTTTTGTTACATTCAGGTCTCTGCTGATGTTTATCAGTTCTTAACTGCTTCACTCCCAGATCTTCTGGGTTAGCATTTCAAAATCACCTGCTTTTGTCCCGTATCTAGTACAGTATTTTCACTCTCCACTTATATTCCCTGAATGAGACTCTGGGAGAGGAAAGAAGGCAGTAAGGGTGGTTAGTTTAAATTAAATTTCTTATTTACTCTTTCCTCTGATTACTTCTCTTCACTCATCCCCTTTCCCTTCCCCTTTTGCAAGGCCACTGGAAGCTGAAGAGGCCCAACTAACATTTGTTTGTCCACTGGACCTACCCACACACTGTATTCTTTTTGCAGTTTTCCTTCTAGCAATCAGGTCACACAGAGACTTGCATAAAGTGGGATCTTGTCCTGTCAGGTGTGCATCATTCTAGAGGCACTACCCACAGAGAGAATGTTCCTCGAGTGGGACAGATGGGCTGAATCCTCTCCAGCAGTTGTGTCAAAGCTCTGCTGGCTAAAAAATATCCAAAATGTTGTCTACTCAGTTCAGTGGAGCTGATTTACTTGTCTGGTGGACATAGCCTTGCTGTCTGGATAGAGGAGGAGGCTTCTCTACATCCCCCTGGGGTCCTGGTGCTGGCGAGGAAGGGCAAATTCCTCCGAGAGTGCTTTAGGTGTCGGACTTTTCTTTCTCTAGGTGCAGTAGATGACACCACTTGCTCCTGTTAAGATGGCCCTACCTGGCAGCCTGAAATCTCCTTTTCTTTCTGCTGCAGGAGAGGAGGCCTTAACCATGTACATGGACAAAAGCCGCCTCGACAGAAAGTCAGGAAACGCCACCCAGAGTGTTGAAGCTTTACACCAGCTCGCGTCCTCCTACTTTGTAGATCGTGATGGCACCATGAGGAGACTCCATGAGATCCAGATCTCTACCGGAGCAATTAAGGTACCACATACTGCCTTAGGAAGTGGCAAAAGATCGTGTGTCTATACGGATTCTCCAGGGATTTGGGGCAGGACTTTGCCGGTCTGATATCTTTGGTCACAAGTTGTTTTGTTCCCAGGGTTAGTTTTTCTCTTATTCAATTGAAGAATTGATCTTCCCAGGGCCACAAATGTCTGGAAAGAGGTGGGCATTCAGTGTGGTGGTTGTGTAGGATGGGAGACTTTCACTAAATTTGACAGGGACTTCTGGAAGGGAGAGAGGGAGCAGAGGACCCAGATCATTTATGGAGGTTGGAAGGGAAAGGCAGGTCTGTGAAATGAACAACCCTGTGCCACCTAGGAGTATTTGTCTCCTGGGGGTGTAAGGCTGCAAAACATCTCTCAGCTGAATTTGCTACAAGAAAAGGTGAAAAACTCAGTGTGGCATTACTGAGGCATCTGGAATGAAACGGACTGAGAGACAGCTTGGGGGGTTGCAGCAGGAAGAAAGGGAAGCTGCTCAGAGAATACAAAATAGGGAAAATGGCTCTGCAAAGGCTGCCTTCTCTGAAAGCAATCATCCTACACTGGGCAGGGATTTTATTGTTGCTGAGTTCACTCCAGGGAAGGTGATGTGGATGGAGTCATCATTGTTAGCCATTTCTGAAGGGTTTCAGCTCTCATTACTGTTCTGTGCTGTCTCATGGCTGAGTCTGTTCCCTTCTGGATGGGAGATTGTGTTGAGATACTGAACCAGTGACAGCAGATAATCACCTGTGGTGAATTCCAGAAGGGCAGCTCTCCTCCATGGCTGGAAACCAACAGCAGCAGCACTGCAGGTCATCTGTGCCTCCATCCATCCTCAGCACAGGGCTGGTGTTCACATCTGTTGTGGGAGCACCAGGCACCGCTGTGGGCTGGCAATCCATCTCTGTTTCTTGCTTTGCAATAAGAGAAGCCAGGGAATAATTCCTCTACAGGCTTCTGATGTTCTCCAGTGGCGATCGTCTATGAGAAACATCAATAAGCAGGATCCCATTGCCAAGCCCAGAATAACCTGAGGTACCCTGAAGAGAGCAGCCACAATTCATTCTGATTTTTCAGCTTGCCACTGCGCCAAACGTTAGCAGTGTCTGTGCAGGGTGGGGCCTTTTTTCCCAACTAGGGAAGATGTGCTTTGGGTTATATCAGCTGGTGACAAGGAGTCCTTTGAACTAAAAGATTTTAAAAGCCTGGGGAAGGTGTGAGGCTGCAGTCAAAGGGAACGTTCTTTCTTTTTTACATCCTGTGTAGGTAACAGAAACTCGGACCGGCCCCCTGGGCTGTAACAGCTACGACAATCTGGACTCTGTGAGTTCTGTCCTTCTACAAAGCACTGAGAGCAAACTCCACCTGCAAGGTAGGGCCCAGGAACCAGGGAGTGGGGTGGAAATGGGAGAGGGGTGCCCTTTCTCTGAGCCTTTTCCCCTCTTCTCTTTGCTGTGATACTGTTGTGTCTGGAAGTTCCCTGAAGCTTCTGGTGGCTTCACATGAGGCTCAGCTGAGCAGAGCCACGGCTGACCCCAGTGAAGTGTCTGAGTGCCCTCTGCCATTGAATTTTGATGGACTTCTGTGTATGATACACACACCAACATAAAAAAATGTGACCTCTTCCATCAATATTGAAGGAGAATTCTGTCCCCATCTCTCCATCCCTCCCGAATCGCTGATTTGTGTAAGAGGTTTGCATATCAGCTTTTGGGACTCTCTAATGACCATAATCTTTGGGAAAAGTCACAGAGGTTTTATTTGAATGCTAGAAGCCATGGCTTCAGTCCCAGATGGGGAGCTAGTCCAGAAGTCAACAGATAGAGGTCATGGCTGAATTAATAAATAAATACATGCTGGTTAGCAAGAAGTCAGCTTCAGTAGAAGGAAGAAATTCACTGGGCATGTAATTTACGAAGGTTATTCCCAAGTTTTTTACAAAATAAGGAAATGTGGTATTTAATTGCTCATTTGCCCAGATGGTTTTATTTCTGGAATCCTTGTACTTGCACAAATTTTAATTTTTCAGATGAATGGGTTACATTACATCTTCCGCTTTGAGTATAATTTGGCAAGTGCTGTTTTAATCTTTGGTTTCACAGAAACTGGGTTTCATTTACCAAGTAATGTTGTGGATATAATATTATTGTTGTTATTATTTGCCATTAAAAATCATAGGCAAGTTGTTTTCACTATGCCAGTGATTACCCAAATCACTGAATTCTGGTTCTTACCTAATTAACAGTGAGCAATTTGAGGGGTTTTTTACACTGTGCTGATAATGAAAACCCAAGGATGACACATGAGATAAGTGGGGAAGCAGCTAAATCAGCAGGCAGCTTGGGTTTAGGCAGACAAGTGGGTAAATCAATAGACCTCTATTGGTTATCTGATCCTACAAGAGAGGAGATAAACCAAGGGGTGGGGAAGGAGGTGGAGGAAGAGGGGAAAATTAGGAGACAGAGGGGATGAGGCTGGGATCTCTGATGGGAGCAGACAGAGGACCTTGAGGGTCAACCACAGGTGGGTTTCATGCTCCATGGCTGAACCCAGTGCAGGGAGGGGCTGGAGCCAGGCCAAGGGAGACAGCAAGCGAAGGGAGGAAGGTAGGAGCTCTTCCTAATAGATCAAAGTGACCTTTAAGGCTCCACCTGCATTTTCTACCTAATCTGGAGTGTGGTTCTTGGGATAATTACCCAGGATCCTTCCTCTGCTCTGAGAGGCCTCATTAGGAATTAGTCACAGGGCTGCAGCAGGTAATGGATCGTGACCAAGTCTCCTCTGATCTGATCAGCAGCCAAGCATGAGCTGCTGACAGAAATCCATGTTCCTGCCTTTGTGTCACTCCAGCTCTGAGCCTGGCTCAATAAAAGAGCAGCTTCTTCATGACAGGGAGAATTTCTCTGTCTGAACTTGCTGCTGCCCAGCCCTGGGAGTTGGGGTTTCAAAGCTGTGCCTTTCAGGAGAGACTGGGTGGACTGTGGCACTGATTGCCATGGTCTGGTTGACAAAGTGGTGATCAGTCAAAAGTTGGACTCGATGATCTTGGTGGTCTTTTCCAACCTAAGTGATTCCATGAACCCATGTAGGGTTTGGGCAGGTTGATTTCAGGGGAGGATGGTGCAGGGTGTCTGGTGCTGCACTTGTGGTTACTGGGACAGGAAAGAATCACTAATTTATAAACCAGTATCCTGTGGGCCCAGTATGCCTGACATGCACTGGGGTATATATATACACATATATACACAATATTTATCCCAGGAGCCACAGAAGGTCTCCCTTTTTCCCAGCACTTCCTGGAGCAGGATCCCTGTGGTGATGCAGGGCAAGAAGCCAGCAGCTCTACAGCAACGTGGTGGGAAAAGGGGAATTTGTGCTCCCTGGACAAGTGTCCTGGGCAGAAATTGGAAAATTTGACTGAAAAAAGCAACACCTTAAAAAATTTCAGGAAATCCAAATTTCAGAGGCACATCCTGTTGTATTAATACTGTTATTGACAGTATATGTCAATATTGGAGCATAGCACTATTTCAGTGAGGTATAATGCTTCTGTGCTGTTCTAAACTGTGCAAATAAACAGGAAATGTTGCATATCAGGTCATTTGCTGCATCAAATATGGTCATATGTTATAATAGTATATATAATGCATGTTATATGCAATACTTATATAATATTACATATATTATATTACTATATTTAATATTATATTATTATAGATCTGTAAATACCCTTCTATATTATACATATATAACTACATAGAGAGATATATTATATACCTATATAATATATATGATAGTATAACATTAGAATTTACATTACAATTACTATTAAAGCTTTTTCCAAGATGGGCAGAACAGTAATGACCAAAATGGGCAGAATGGTAATGAAAGCACAAAACATTTCAGCTTTTCAGTGCAGTGAAATGAGGGAGTATGAAAAAATACATTTAGAAAGTCAAAAGTGCTTTTGGAGTCAACATGCTCTCACAAAATGCTTCAATGAAACTGCATTTTCAACAGAGAACTCTTCTGTGGAAAATATTTCAAATAGCTTTAATTTAGAGCTGGGGAAATTTACCTCTTTTAATGCAGGAAGCCTTTTATATACAGTCTAAAGCCAACATCTCTCTCTAATAGTTTCTCTAGGTGAATTAAGGACATGTTCCCTTGTCAGACACTTCATATGCTGCCTGTAGTTATCTAAGATAAACTTATACCAAATTGGTGCCTCTCTTCATTTTTAAAGAGGAAATTTATGCTTTACAAAGTGGCAGAATTCCCCCTCTGATCAGTAAGTTACCTTCAAACCTAAGATATTCAAGTCAGCAGCAAACTTACTGTGTGCATCTGTTATCATCTCCTGAGGCTGCTGTTGGGGATGAGCCCATTCCTTGTGCCCCCTGGCTTGGATTGAGGGATTGTCCCCATGGAAATGGTCCAATATTCCAGTTTTTAAGACCAGCTTGCCTCTCTTCTTGGCCGCTGACAGGAGGTTGTTTCATCAGTAGACAACAGTGAAAGATTGAATATATATGTGTTTTTCTGTATGCTTGAAATACCCAAATAAATTTGTTAGAGAACAACACAGCATTTGGGATATTTTATTAGGGTTGTGGCTGGCAGCAGGGCTTTCCCAGCTAGCACAAGCTGCTCTGTGGGGCTGTTATATTCCTTGGGATTACAGCTTTCCTGCTTTACAGATAGAAACTGTAGCACCAGAGCAGTGGTCTCAAAAGATTGATGCCACCTGTGCTTTACTGACAACCATAACCCACTGAATTGCAGCAATATTTAGTCCCTGGGCATGGGCTAGAACTACACATGAAAGGGAGGATTCCAGGACTCGGTGAGATGCTGCTGCTGGCACAGTGCTTGTAAAATCTCTTGCTGAGGTCTGATCACAGAGATGCTCAAAACTAAAGCAAAAAAATTGATATGAATCTACACTTGTCTGGGGATGATGAGGAATCTGTGAATATTTATGTGTGTGTATATATATATATATGAAAGTACTTCTGTGGAAATAGGCACAGCTGTATTTCAGTAACACTGATTTCTTCCACAAGGAAATTCTTGGCTGGAAGATGTGAGTCACATGTAAGCCCTACAGCCTGTTTGAAAGTCAGGGGGTTGTGTTTGGAGTGTGCACACTGGTGCTCCTATGAGTGGCTGGATTTGGGTGTCACCTGTGCAAACACAGCTCTGAGTGTGTGCTTCTTGTCAAATGCTTCAGGTAACTGATGGATAAAGCAAAACCGCTGATGAAGTTAAGTATTTATATAAGTGCTTTGATGAGTTGGTGCTAGGTCAGAGGTAAGAGGTCTGATTGCCCCTTAACATGATATTATTTCTTACAAGATATTGTAACATGATATTATTTCTTACAAGAGGAGGTTATCCTGGAAATGTTATTTTTTTCCAGAAAGCATGAGTTTTATGGGCAGAAAAAGAGTATCCACGTGAAGCACTGAAGTGTTAGAACGTGTTGTGTTCTGGAGATTACAGGGTATTCATGTTTCTGCATCTGCTGGAATGCATGGAGGATGTCCCTTGGAATGGGAAGTGCTTTCCCTGAAACTTCAGTTGCTTTTTTCACCCTATTCCCTCCAGGAAAAAAAAAAAAAAATCTCCAAAGTCAGGATCATTCACAGATGGGACCAAACAGCTTGTTGTGCTTTACCCAAGTTAAAATTCAAAGAGAAACTATGGAGAACTTAAGAGCCTGAGGTCATTTGATCATGTTCGAAGAGCCAGAGCAGGTTGCTCCTCCATGAAGCAGAGTGGAAAATGTATTCATGGGACTTGGACCATGAATGAAGAGTCAATGCACATCAAGAAGTCCAGCTCTGCTCTCATGTGAGCTTGAAAGCTCAGTGAGTACAGCTGCCTTCAGGCTCTCCAGTCCCCTTTGTGGATCAGTTCTCCAATAGCACTGCACTTTCATTCCATCCTGAAGGAAAGTTTGGATCCTGGCAGGTGGGACCATCACTAATACCCATGTGAGGATTTGACAAGGGACCATCCCTCTGTTGTGGTTGTTTCAGATAAATCAGAGAATCCCAGAATGGTTTGGGTTGGAAGGAACCTTAAAGCTCCCCCTGTTCCCCCCCCTGCCATGGGCAGGGATACCTTCCACTATCCCAGGTTGCTCCAAGCCCCATCTTACCTGGCCTTGGACACTCCCAGGAATGGGGCAGCCACAGCTTCTCTGGGCACCTTGTGCCAGGGCCTCACCACCCTCACAGGGAAGAATTTCTTCCTAATGTCAAATCTAAACCTACTTTGTTTCAGTTTAAAGCTGTTCCCCCTTGTCTTATCATTACAATCCCTAGAAGAGGCTGACCTTCAGGACATCCTGAAGACAGCAGGAAGAAATCTGAGCTTCTTGTTGAGACACATCTCAGAAAAGACCAAAGGGACCTCATAATGATGATCCTCTGCAGGCCAGTTGTGAGGCGTTTGCAGGGATGCTGTACTGGTCGGCTCTTTGTGTGTTCCTTCCAGTCCCCAATAGCAAAGCTGAAAAGGCAGCAGGATCTGTGCAGAAACAGTGCCACTGAACGCCAGGCTTGAAGTCCTTCCCTGTGCAAGTGTCACAAACATATTCCCAGCTGGACAGTGCTCCAAGATCATCCTGCCTGGAGGCTGCCAGTGGGGTCAGGCAGAAGGGCAGCTTGCTGCCACCAAGCATGGTGCTCACCTAGACCAGGGGGAGAGGAAACAGGGCTCCCTGGGCCTTCCACAGCCTCCTGAGCCCCCAAACCTGCTCTTTCAGAGGGACCTCATTAAGGCTGAAGTGCATCTCTGGATCCAAAAGCAAAAGGGTAATGGGGGTCCCAGGGTCACCACCCGTGGCTTTTCTCTTGTCTGAGGTGAACACAACCCATCAGAGATGGACCTGCACACCTGAAAGGGGTCACAGCCCTTTTTGCCATTCCTGCACACTCTCATCCTCTGAATTATTGTCTGATTTTCATTCCACTCCCATGAGCTGTCAGGCACAAATCCAGTAATTCAGCACAGCAGAAACACAAACAGATGGGTAATTGACCTGCGTGCCTTCATTACACTGGAGTTCAGTGCTGCCATTCAGGCCATAAACTCCTCTTGCTGCCACTCCAAAGTCCCTGGCCTTTTCCAAGTGGGGTCCCGTGAAAGGCTCATTTGGAGTCATTGTCCTCTGCCTCTGCACCACAGACACTGACAGGGGCTGACAGGCAGGACTTGCCAGATAGAAACAAACAGCTGTGAATCCTCAGGGAGATCCATAGATAGTCTGGAGGAGGACAGGATGGAAAACCATGTACACTGTGCACAGGGCAAACACTTAAACTCTTAGTACGTCCTCTGGTACCTGAGCATGGGTGCACTTACACTAATGCCTGCACAGATGGATGGATACACAAACACTTGCCATGGAGAAAGGACAAGGGGATAGATCTCCCTGCTAATGTAAATCTGCTGAGCACCACTGAAATCATTGGCACTAAATCCATTTGCACTTTTATAGGATTTGGCAAGTAGCCTTCCTAGCAGGGAGCAAGCTGTGAAGGCTCAGGTACCCAACTCCTGTATTTATGCTGTGGGAGCTGGGCACTTAACTCTGTGAGGGTCTTTTACAAATCCACTCTTGTGTTATTTACCTTTCTTCTGTTTTCCATTCCTTCTTATTTTCCATTTCAGTGTGTATTTTCCTTTTTTCTATGGTACCAAACCCATTTAGTGTCTCTCAAAACAGGTAAGAGCAGCATAATGCTCATTGCTTCTGAACTAGCACTTGGTTTCAGGAGACAAAAACAATCACACCTGGGATTAAGGGAGGCTTTGCATTCAGGGGCTTTGTACTGTGCTGGGATCTGGGAATGGGATGAAAGGGTGTTGGGAAGAGAGAAGTTACTTGTCGCCCTTCTCCCACACACAAGATGGGCTCTGTTCTCAGCTAAATCACTACTTGCCCTGGAGGGATGCAGGTGGTACCTTCGTTATTCATGACAGCTTTTAATTCTTCACCATAACTTTCCCAAGCTGCTAATGAAACAGGTTTTGAGGAATAAATACCTGAAATTACTTTTTAATTTACTTTTTTTCCTCCCATAATCCTCTTGTTCCCTCTCCAGGTCTCCAGATCATCTTCCCTCAATATTTACAAGAGAAGTTTGTCCAGTCTGCCTTGAGTTACATCATGTGCAATGGGGAGGGCGAGTACATCTGCCGGGACAGCCAGTGCGGCTGGCAGTGGTCTGAGGAGTTCCCTCAGTGCAACTGCCCCATCACCGACATCCAGATCATGGAGTACACACTGGCAAACATGGCCAAGACCTGGACAGAAGCCTATAAAGATCTGGAGAATTCAGGTAACTGAGCAAAACTCACTTCTTCAATTCATGGCTGATTGTATCAGGTAAAAATATTTTATTCCCTCAGTATAATGCTCTAGTTTGGCTAAAAAATAGAGGATATTGAGCTCAAACCCAGGATCTTAGCCTTGAGAGAGTACCCTTTTTCCCTCTATTAAACACACAGACAGGAACACACACCACACATGGTATTATGTGTACAGGGATATTTTCCATGGAAGTGTGTGATTGGTCAAAAATCTGATTTTTCATACCAAACCATCTCCAAATCTCTCTTTTAATAGTTCTGTGGAGAATCTTCCATAATACGAATGATGCAGAAATTGCTTTTCAGATTTGCATGAATGATTTATTCTGCTTTGGTGAAAGCAATTCAGAGGGAGAAGAACACACAGGACAGATGACACCTCCTTTGAGGCAGGGAGAAGAAAGGAAAATGACTCCTCTCTCCTGCAGGGCAATGTCTGCTGCTGGGAACATTTCTCTTTTCTATTTTCTCCCCAGGTGAGGCTGGGGGTGCCAGCAGAGTTTGTTCCACATTGATGCTGGTAGTGGGAGTAGTTTACCCATAGCAGGTGTGTTGTACTCATGGGATACACACTCTTGAGGGCTTGAGGTAGGAAGGAGCAACACTTTCAGTGAATTCTATCCTTTAGCAAGTGGCCTACTTGCCCCAAAACCACACAGGCACCAAGCAGAACTTCATCAGGAACTTGTCCTTGTGTTGGCTCTCATCTTTCAGTTTAACCAGCTACTTTCCAACACATTTTCTTCAATGATTATTGTCACAACTGCCCAGATCTCCATGTCAGGGAGGAAAACTCTGAGAAAAGAACCATCTAGCTAAATTCAAGAAGAATTCTTCCTAAGTTTTCATTCTTTCTTCATGTTGAAGGTCACTTTAACAGCTGAAATGCAGTAGCCTGTGATGTTTCCTTGAAGGGCTATTGAGGATTTTCTTCATACTTCAACATGTGGCCCCTGCTGGTGTTTCTGATGCTGCATAGATCCTTATGTCCCACTCATGCTGTCACCTTGGTGCTCAGCTGAGCAGTCAGAGTGGGAATTAATGGCCTGAGGCTAATGCCCATCTTGACCAGATCGCCCCATGTACCTTGGGGAGCCACAGGGCTGGGCAGTTCCAGGAGCAGGTCACCAGCTAACGAGGTCAGACGTTTTCTGTGAGTTTCTATGGGTTCATGGATGGGGTGGGTAACACCAGGGTAAACCAGAAATGTGGATTTCAGGAGCTTTTGCCAGCTCAGTACTACACAAGTTTACAAGGATTGCTGGCAGTGCTGGCCAGCACAGCTCTGCCACTGGTTATGTGTTACCAGTTGTTAGTTCTGGCACAGGATCTTCACATAAGGTGCTCAAGAGTCACAGGTTGGTCTCATTAAAGCCCTTCTCTTCCCAGGGGATCTAACCCAGGCACTGAGAAGGTGGGAGCCCTGTGGAGAGGGGAGTTCCAGTCCCACAGTCTCTGTCCCTGTCACATTCTGTCCTTGCTGCACTCGATCCAAGCACAGGCCAGGGTAGATAATTATATTCAGGCTCCCTCCCCTTGAGATTTGAACTGGGGAAGGTGTTTTTCATTTGCCATGTTAAAGTGACATATTGCAGTGCAATTTCTGCCATATTCCACCCAGGGCTGGAGGCTTTTCAGGGCTAGATGGAGTGATTATCTTTATGTCTAAAGATGCTGCATCTGATTCATCACTTTGATGCATCATGCGTGAACTTATCCTTTGAGATGGAAGTTGCTATCAGAAAAGACTGCAGTATTAGTGTTTTGCTTCTTTGTTTTAATAAATATTCCCAATAACTAGGGGATTTTCTTCATTATGAACAGCAGAGGAGAAATCTCTGATGACATCTGAAGGCTTTTCCAATAAAGTGGACTGAAAGTCACAGGAGTGCTCTGAAAGCAAATACCATTTTGCACAGGAAGCTACTGAGAGCCTAAAACATTTGTATTCTGCTTCTGGTCTGTGTTGGATCCTCTGTTAATCTGAAAAAATCATGCAGGGTGAATCAGGAGTTGGTGTGATTTGGAATAGTATCTTCAAAGTCAAGGAGGATGCAGTGAACTGAAGCCGCTTTGAATCAGCTCAGGAGTTTTTTTAGCCCTGTGCTTCACTGCTTGTGTGTAAATTGAGAAAAATAACACTGCTTTATTCTTGGCATTTTAGAACGGCTGGTAAAAAAATTCTGTGACGGTGGATTAAAAAACCCCAACTTTTAATTAAGTCATTAAGTCATTAAGTGGAGTTTTATTTGTTAATTTCTTTGTTTTTTTCAAGACTATTGCCTTCTGATGTAAATGGGATTTTTTTTTTTCTTTTTAACTCTGGCAAAAGGAAAACTTAATCTGTGAAAGGGATGTCTGACCTGTCAATTCCCTGCGGTGGCACTTGTGATGCTGAGTCATTGCCATGGGACTGCCTTAGGGATGGGGTGACTCGGCAGAAAGAGGGGCCAAGCTGCATCACAGGAGGTATAGTCCCAGACATCAGCAAGGTTTTCTGTGCAGAGGAATAAAATAACAATAAAGGCAAACAGACTTTTAATTAATTGGAAATTCTTAGGGTTAAAAATGAACTATTCCCAGAAATAATGAATATCCCCATCCATACTGTTGGTTTCCAGGCAGAGTTATAAATAAATATAAATAATGAAGAAACGATGTTGGTTTTAAAGTACTTTTTTTCCTTCATCACCCTAATTTTAAACAACCCCATCCAGCTTTTATTTTGCCAGATAAGCTGCTCATTTGTTTTTCCCCCAACGTTGCACTGCGGTAGCAAAACGTACACACTGCACTGAAACTCCTGCCTTGCCCGTCTCGATGAAAAATGTAGCACATTCATCATCAGAGGGAAAAGAGCCTGGGCTCCTGCACAAACAGGCTTTTGAGGAAATTGATTTATAAGGGGCGGGAAGCAAATGCAAGGCTTTTACTGCTGAAAGGTACCTGGAGTAATCAGCATGGTCAACAGAAGCAATTATACATGATGGTACTTTCAGAGACCCGCGGAAAAGCAGAGTCAGGTTTGGGGAGGAGAAGGGCACTGGAAGCAGCATTAAAACCAGAATGAAAACCTGAGAGATGGCTTAAAAAAAGGAATCTCTTAGTTATCTTTGGGGGAGAAAGGAGATAAGCAGATGTCCCATGGATGCTGGTAGTGCAGTGATGATGATGATTTTTATGAGGAGCTCAGTTACACCATGTGATGAGTAGGATGTGAACATCCATTTACCATCCATGTCAGGATGGGACTGACTAATGTACAGATATCCTTTGTTAGGCAGTTAAGTATGAACTGCAAGTTGATGAATAATAGGAAATCTGTTATGCAAATATCTTTAACTTTGTACTATAGGATGTAAATTATCTGGTCAGATTTTCTCCACTAATTCTGTGGATTATTTCTTTTTATTTGAAAAGATGTCAGCCTTTACAAGCTCTCCTTTTCTGACTTTTTTCCTTTGCTTTTGTCCTCTTTTCCTTCTGAAAAGAGGATGAAGGAATTAAAAAAAAAAAAAAAAGGATTGGGAAAGTATCAAAAATAATGTAAGTAATGTACAGGAAAAGATGGCTGTACTTCTTGTTGTCTTATTTGAGAAGTTTATGGCAGGGGTCTAGCCCAGCCTCCCTCTAGAAGCAGGACCATAGCCAGCACTAGGTCAGGTCAGCCATGGTTTTGTCTAGCAGAGTCTAAAATGAGAGATTTTTATACATCTCTGATCATGTTCCAGCGCTGCGTTAACTCCAAGTGAAGAAAATTTTTTAGTAAATCATTTTAATTTCTCAAGCTGCAAACTGTGTATTGCTCCTTGTTATAGCAACTGTCTCTAAAAAGAGGAGTTTTGTTCATAAATGTGAGTACCTTCTGAGCAGTTGCTGCAGTAATTATTTATCCCTTGGCCTCCTCTTTACCAAATGAAACCAGTGCAGCTCCCCACACCTGACTTTGCAGAACTTGTGCTCAGGCCCTGGAGCATCTTGGTGTCCCTCAGCTCTGCCCTCCCTCTGTTCATCCCTTTTAGGTGGGTGCCCCAGGTGTAGCCTCAGTGGTGCCAAGAAAAGGTGAATATCAACTTCCCCAACCAGCTGGATTCAGCCCAGTATGACATTTTTTTCCAGTGGAACGGACTGTTAACCCACCTCAGTCCCCAGGACCTTCCTCAGCTGGTTGTGCCCAAGCCTGTGCTGCCACATGGGGTTTTTCTCTCCTGGTATAAAACGTTGCTCTTGTTGTTATTGCATTTTATGGAGTTCTTATTGTCCCACTCATTGCATTTCTGAAGGTCTCACTCTGTCAAATATGGTTTTCTACCATCAAAAATTGAGTTATTTTTCCCTGAGAAAGTTGAAACCATCTGGTTTTTTCCCATCTGAGGATGTCCCAGCCTGGTAATCAGAGTCTGAGCAAACCACCCTTCTCAGGGAGGAAGGAAGGGGTGATCATAAACAGAAACAGTATCAGAATTTCTGATTGTGATGAAAAAAACCCCTCCAACAAACCCTGCATAATGGTAGGTTTTTTCATTATCAAACAAAATAATATGGAAATAAAGTGATCAAAAAACAACAAACACAACAAACAGCAACATTGAACAATATATTTTTCGATCAATTGGATTTGTTCCCTTTAGCTAAAATTGACACCTTTTGTTCTCACCTGAGCTCTGCAAACTATTTTATTTTATTTTCCTCATTACAAAATGCAACTCATTTAACTTCAAATGGAGTTAAATGAGAGGAAAGAATCAGAATGCTCTTTTTAAAAAATGCGAAAGCAGGACATTTTAACAGCATCCAAACCTTTCCTCTGGGGAATTTTTACAGCTTTGTTTTTTTCCCCTTTTTTTTAATGACACAGCCAAATGCTTTGCCTTCAACAACAAACAGCATTTCAGGAGCAGCTAAAAAACAATATAAATGGGAACTCTTTAACTGACAATGATTACAACTCCCAGCTTTTTGTTTATAACCCTTAGACTATAACCTCATGCTCCAGGGAATTTCTCTCTTTTTTTTTCCTCCACCCTGTACACTTTAACTGTGTTGTTTCACCTTGATATTCACTATAGGGTTTTTTTTTTCCTGTATGGGAGCAGCAACAGCCATGGAATTAGTGGCTTCCTGGGGCAGAGTGACAGAACAGTGAGTTAATGGACATCACCTTCCTCTGGCAGCGCTGATGGCCTCATCCATCACTGCTCTTTCTCCCTCAGCTAATGAAAAGCTTTGTAACTTTGTTACAGCTCCGAAACCTCCATATTTCTCCCCATTTCTTGTGTGTGTTCCAGATGAGTTTAAATCCTTCATGAAAAGGCTACCTAGCAACCACTTCCTGACCATTGGGAGCATCCACCAGCACTGGGGGAATGACTGGGACCTGCAGAACCGCTACAAGCTGCTGCAGAGCTCGCTGGAAGCCCAGCGCCAGAAGATCCAGCGCACTGCCCGCAAACTCTTTGGCCTCAGTGTCCGGTGTCGGCACAATCCTAACCACCAGCTGCCTAGGGAAAGGTACCTGCATCCTTCCTCGGGCACAGGGGGGCTGGGCTGGGGGGCTGGTGGAGCTGAGCTCGGGCTTGGACCTAATCCCAGCAGGGTGTGTTTGGATGTGGGTTGTGTTGGCATGGATGTTTGGGGGAAACGGTAAAATCTGGGAGTGGGTTGAAATTCCTGGAGGTGTAGGTAACTTTTGTCACATTCCTGATTACACTCACATCCCTTCAGTGTGGTTTTACCTACCCAGGGGAAGGGCATCACTTATTCTTTAAGTTCTGCAAGAATATGTTTAGTCTGTTCTGCAGACTAAGCTGCTTTTTTGTGGTTTTTTCCTCAAAATCCACAGCCAAACTTTCAACCTCCACTTGCTGTTAAAAGGGACGTGGAGCACAAGGTGCTTCAGCCCATTCTTGAATTGTGCTCCTCAGTATCTCCAGAGTGAAAGAGAAGCTTTAGTTTCACTTGGAATACATCACATTGCTGCTGTGAGAGGCAGAGTGGACCTGTAAAATCTCACTGAGCAGAAGCCTTGCAGGGTTATTACAGGTGGAGAGAGCAGATTTTCCATTACTGCTACAGCAACTATTGATATCTAATAATCCCCTCCTGCTGGCTCCTTTCAGCTTTAACCTGTAGCCGAGTTTGCTTCAAGTCCTTTTTGGAGACTTGCATTTCTGGATTTTAATAAACATCTCTTGCTGTGTCTTTCTACATTGTCTGGAATGAAGCAATACTGAAAATCTTATGGAAAAAAATGAGTCTGAGTACCTTTTCTTCCAAGCTTCTCTTGGAAGGGTCAGGCCAAGTTAATATTTGAAGAGAAACTGTTTGTCCACTTCCTTCGTTAGCTAAATATTCAGTTTCAAGAGAAAAATTGACAGATTGACTGCTGTCTACTGCTCTCATCCAGCTCCCTGGCTGCTGAACACGCTGACTTTTCATTTCATGCTGGTGCAGCTCAGAAAACTCTTCCAGGGCTTAACACCTCTTTAATTACCAAGAAATCTCATGTTTCAGGACAAAGATTTGATGGACTTACTAGGGATGAGGAGAAATATCCATTAAATGTAAGAGATTATGAAATAAAGTCTTTGGAGAGCTTCCTAAACCTGGCCCATCTCTGCCAACTGGCTGAGCTGTTCTGACCAGGCTGATGCTGGAGGAGCCACAGGCATGTCCAATGTGGATTTTATAGTTGTGCCACAACAACAATGACAATAAAGTGAAACAGCAGCAAGGAAATCTCCATCCAACCACGTTGCTCCAAAACATTTAGACAAATATATCTCCAGCATTTCTCATCTATTTTAAAAACCCAGCCAAGCAGAAAGGGAGCCTCCAACTACTACAATGAAATCTGGGGGAAGGAGGATGGAATGGATGATGGCAGCTGGGTTTTTAAGTGACTGATGTGCTTGATTTGTTTAAGTCAACATCAGCAGGCGTATTATCATTTCTTTTCTTGTTTGTCATTCTGCATCTGCAGCGAGGCAGGGGGGCAGTGTGGTAGGAGCTCTGTAGTGGAAGAGGTGCAACCCATCTTTCTCCTCACAGAGCTGGAAAATCCTCTAATTTTCTAATTGTTGCAGTACAGAGTGACAGAAGCTTATCAAGCATACCAGTGGCTTTGAAAGGATGGCAAGGTTCTATTAAGAGCAAGCCTCTCTCTCTTTAATACACAAAATTGTAAGCCTGCATTATACATTCAAAGGCAATGTAAAAAAAAAGAAATGAGATTGCTGTTGATTGTCCTCAGGGAGAGGAAGAGGTGGTGTTTCCAAAAGGAAGATAAGGAAGGAAGAGTAGGCCTTCTGGCAATTAGGCTGATTCTCCATGACCCTTTGCAACAGCTAAGGAGACAGAGATATATAAAAATATAGATAAAGATATAGATAGACAGACAGACAGACAGAGGTATATTCGGTCTGGACTTTTTTTGTAAAAACCCAGGAAAGTTTACAGGTTTAAAACAGAGGCAAGTCTGTTGGTTTAAAAAGGAGACCACTCCTCAGTTAATAAAGCCTCGATGTTGAATGATCACCTGTAGTTTTATTTTAAAATACCGGATGTAAAATAGAAATAACATCCAATGGAGAGAGCGATTATACATGTTCTGGCCTCCAGCCAGAATATATCTCACAGCTGCTGAGAATAAAAATAGCATTTTTTACTTCATTATTCTGTACAGAAAACCCAAAAGTACCCCCAGAGCAGCCAGCACTGGTTGGAAAGTGAAAGGTGAGTTTACAAAGGCAAACTTTTCACGTCCCTGCCTTTTTTCCTTGCAAATAAAAAGAAAAATATGTCTGGCTCCCTGTTTCCAGCATTGCCAGGGAACCACGTGTCCAGTGAGCAACAGTCAGAAAACACTGCAAAGTAATTCTCACTCAGAGCTTGGCCTGCATGTCATATTTATTTTCACTTTAGAATCATGGAATCATTGAGGGTGGAAATGACCTCCAAGATCAGTGAGTCCAACTTGTGCTTGATCCCCATCTTGTCACCCAGACCAGAGCAGTGAGTGCCACATCCAGGCGTTCCTTGGACACCTCCAGGGGTGGGGACTCCCACCACCTCCCTGGGAAAATTCTAAATGAAAATCAGTGGCTACTCTGGTACTGGATTTTAGCTGTTAAACAGTGGCTCTTTCCAGCATCCTCCTTCTCTGACACGTCTTAAGTACAGTGCTGTGAGTTACCTTCTGTCAGCTGAAGGCTTTGGCTGGTCCTGTGTATATTCTTAACCTGCCCCAGTTGCAAGAAAAAATGGGGTAATTTATACCACTTTTCTTCTCTCTCACTCTCTCACACTTCACACTGTCGTGTTTGTAGTCGATGCCCAGCTCTGCCCTGGATTCTGTATTTTCATTTAATTACATCCTTTATTGCTGCCATCAGCAGATGGTAGGTAGTCTCCTGTTTCATTTTCTTCTTGTTTTTTTTAGTCCTACTTGTGTCTTTGCTGAAAGCTGAGACATACACATGCACACAACAAAAAACAACCTCCCATCCTTCCTCCACAAAGCTCATCTGGGGAACAGGAATTTTACTGGTGTCCATTGCAAGATACCAGCTCAGGTTTCTTTCCCATTTTATTCTGCTGGCTGCTAGTATAAAGAAGGACAGAACGATCCAGTGATTTTTTTTCTAAGACAGAACACACCCAAAATGGACAGAATGTGGTCACCTGACTCTAATTTATACTGTGTCCCCTGCTTTGGCCTAGCAGTCCCTGGCCCAGGAACTCAGGGGCATTATCAACCCCTAAAACCTGTGCAAAGCATCAGTCCAGCACTGCACAAGGCTTCAGATGGGTGAAAACATGTTTGTATTGCTGAAAAGTGAGCAAAAATTCACCTGTGAGCAGAAGGCAGCCTCAACCCCCTGGGATGGTTTGAAAATTCTTGTTGCTGTCAGCTTGCGGCTGTGTTTTTCAGCCACTTTGTGCTGTGCTGTCCCCTCCCTCCGAGGCAGAGCTGTCCCAGGAATCAGGAGGAGCCCTGTGCACTTTTTCGAGGGACCTGGGCTGTCACTGTCTCCCTCTATAGCAGATATTTATGGAGGTCCCTGCCTTGCTCCCAAGCTCCCCAGCCAACCTTGTCCTTTCCACCAGCAGAAGAGCTCCTCTTGGTTGGGAACAGGGGAAAGAGACCCTGGCAGCCCTGTACCACAGGAAGAATGTGAAAATTGTCTGTTCCCACATCCAACACTTCCGAATTTTTCGTCTAATGCCCTTCCTTTTTCCTCACCCTGGCTTTTTTTCCCTTTCTTTTCACTCCTTTTCTTCCTGCTTTTCATTCCTGCCTGTTCTCTTTCAGTTGTTGGTGTTACTGTTTTTCCCTTTCTCCACCCCTGTTACTCCTGCCCACTGTGTTTCTCTCTCATTTTTCCTTTTACCTGCACATTTTCCTCTCTTTATTTCCCAACTTTTCTGCTTCTGCTCCTTGATTATTTCTTTCCTTCCAGCACTTTCCTCTGTTTTACACTCTCATCCCTCCACTCTCTCCCTCCCCCGAATCATCTTGCTGTTCTTTGCTGCTGTATCATTTAATGCCTTCTTTGATACAGCCTACAGCTTAATGATTATTCGGAGGTCAGGCGATGCAGGTGCCATGAATTTCACTAATCCAGCTCTGAGAGCCTCTGTCCATAATCACTCCTCCCGTTCTACAGGGGCTGAATCCTAATTTGTCATTAGCCAGTCCTCTCACTGCAGCACTACCAAGAACTTTTTGCCCAGAGGAGACAATGAAGTATTCATTAGCCAGGGGGAAGACGGAGGGGAGGGAGCAGAGGCTGCACAGAGAGTTCTGCTGAAGACTGTTGAGAAAGGAGTCGCTGTGCCCAGCTTTCCTGGGGCAGTGGGAAGGGGGAAAAGGGGGAAACAAGGCAACATGGCAAGTGGGTTGTGCAAAAAGTGAATGTGGGTTGCATTGTCATTTTCTAGGAGTTGTTCCAGGGCTGCAGGATGTGGAGTTGAAGGTGCTGACACAGCAGCTGTGGGAGTGGTGGGGCTCAGGGGTGGGTGAGTGGGGCTGATTTTAAGGGAGACTGCAAGAGGTGGTTAATTAGCAGCAATCTTTTGGGTTTGTTTAAGGAGGAATAGTTTTAGCAGCTTTGTCTCTGTGCATCCTGGCTTCCACCCTCTTTTCTGCTGTTCTGAGCTCTGCACCACAAGCAGAATTTGCAGCTTGCTTTGCCTTATCCTGTTATGGGTCTGTTTTTTAGAGGGTGGGGCCAACTGCCAGTGACCTGAAGAGCAGTTTTCTCCTGCTAGCCTGGGAGTTCTGCTGCCCTTGTGATGTCTGATAGCCCCACAGCCTCTGGCATGGCTTTATCAGCTCCATTCCCATGTCACTGTAGCACTGCTGGGATCCTTGGCAGAACACCGTGCCTGTATCAGCTCCTAGAGCAGAGTGAAGAGAGAGAGATCAGATGAGCATTTCTAACTGGTAGCTATTTCTTAGAAGGCTTTTGCTCATCACCAAAGGAGTAAACAGCAGATGAAAGATTCAGTCTAGAAATAGACTGGAATAGCTCCCAGATGCCTCAGCAGGGTATCGATGTTCCGAGAGCTCTGCCTCAGATATATCCCTGAAAACACTGTAGCTCCAGCAAGATGCCAACACCAAGTCCCTGTGAGGCCTTACTATGCTAATTCTTCCTTCTCCCCACCTGCAGGACGATACAGGAATGGCTTACCCGAGTCCAGTCCCTGCTCTACTGCAACGAGAACGGGTTCTGGGGGACCTTTCTGGAAAGCCAGCGGAGCTGCGTTTGCCATGGTGGCACCAGTCTGTGCCAGCGCCCCATCCCCTGCATCATCGGGGGCAACAACAGCTGTGCCATGTGCAGCCTTGCCAACATCTCCCTCTGCGGCTCGTGCAACAAGGGCTATAAGCTTTACCGAGGCCGCTGTGAGCCCCAGAACGTGGACTCCGAGCGGAGCGAGCAGTTCATCAGCTTTGAGACGGACTTGGACTTCCAGGACCTGGAGCTGAAGTACCTGCTGCAGAAGATGGACTCTCGTCTGTATGTGCACACCACTTTCATCAGCAACGAGATCCGCCTGGACACCTTCTTCGACCCGCGGTGGCGCAAACGCATGTCCCTCACCTTGAAGAGCAACAAGAACCGGATGGACTTCATCCACATGGTGATCGGGATCTCCATGCGCATCTGCCAGATGCGCAACAGCAGCCTAGACCCCATGTTCTTTGTCTATGTCAACCCGTTCAGTGGGAGCCACTCAGAGGGCTGGAATATGCCTTTCGGGGAGTATGGCTACCCGCGCTGGGAGAAAATCCGCCTCCAAAACAGCCAGTGCTACAACTGGACCCTGCTGCTGGGCAACCGGTGGAAAACCTTTTTTGAGACCGTCCACATCTACCTACGCAGCCGGACTCGGCTGCCCTCCCTCCTGCGCAACGAGACCGGCCAAGGGCCCGTGGACCTTTCTGACCCCACCAAGCGCCAGTTCTATATCAAGATCTCAGATGTGCAGGTCTATGGCTACAGCCTGCGCTTCAACGCCGACCTCCTGCGCAGCGCAGTGCAGCAGGTCAACCAGTCCTACACGCAGGGCGGGCAGTTCTACTCCTCCTCCTCCGTCATGCTCTTGCTGCTGGATATTCGGGACCGAATCAACCGCCTGGCGCCTCCAGTGGCCCCGGGGAAGCCCCAGCTGGATCTGTTCTCTTGTATGCTCAAGCACCGCCTGAAGCTCACCAACAGCGAGATCATCCGAGTGAACCATGCACTGGACCTGTACAACACTGAGATCCTCAAACAGTCTGACCAGATGACAGCCAAACTCTGCTAACCCCGGACTTAGCAATGGACACCTTGGTGATTGATCTTTTTGCTGTATAAAAAAAAAATAAAACAAAACAAAACAAACAAACAAACAAACAAAAAAACCAAAAAAAAACAAAAAAAAAAAAAAGAGGAAAAAGTAAAAAGGAAGAAGGAAAAGTGGGGGGAAAGGAAGGAAAAGAAAAGGGGAAAAATAAGATTTGTAAAATGTAATTAATATACAAAAGAGAAAAAAAAAGAGGAAATTCTTCATTTGTTGAAAACTAAACCCGTTCTAGCAGCTGTATAAAACTGTCAGGCATGTTTGTTATTTCTATATCCGTCATAAAAGGGTAACACCGTACTCTCTCTTGACCTTGGGGGTGTTGCTTGCGAGTCCTCAGGGGCAGAAGAGGAAATAAAGGGAGAAGCAGAGAGAGGGGCAAACTTCTGTACTGAACTGTCAAGTTTTCTGCTATGCAGGTGCCAAGACAAAGAGACATAAAAAAAAAAAAATCAAAGCAAACAAACAAGAGTTATATGTAAATGTAAAAGAGCTACCATTATTCCTATAGTGGGAGTAAATGGTTAAAGATAAAAGATATTTCTTCTGTTGAGATTTATGCCAGCTTTATATTGAGTTATTCCCACAGCCTGTGCTGAGCTTTGCTGGAGGACAGGAGGGGATGGCAGCCCCTGGGGAGTAAAACTGATGCCTCCTTGGTGGGACCACACAGAAGAGGTGGAGGGTGGGTGAAGGGCTCAGGTGTCCTCACTTTGGGATTTCCATCTTGGAAGATGTTTCACCAGAGGTAGAGGCTCAGCAGATGCTGGAAAATGGGATGTGTGGGGTTGTTTAGCTGACCTGCAGTTTGTGCCCTGCATCGGGCTGATGTTGCCTTCTGTGGTGCCAGAGGAGGAGCAGCACCTGTAAATCTTCACTCACTCATCTTTAAGGCCTTTCTACATAGTCCCTAAAGCAGAGAAAGCCAAAATCATAAAGGCAAAGCTGAGTTTGTCTTTCTGCCTCAGGTGCTGGGTTTTTCAGTAGCACTGGGTAACCCTCATCACCACAAAAACTAAAGCACAATGCAAGGGAATACATTTCCAAGGAAACCTGGAGACACTGAAGGGTACATAGGTCATTTTTGTTCATTGGGAAAGGAAAAAGTCCTTTTTACTTTCTTATGTTTCTGTGGCTGTGAATAATATCCTTGTCTCACTTACACTTTGTCCACAAAAAAAAAAAAAATTACAGCAAATATATGAGAACATTTTATGAAAATATATGCAAAATTAGTAAAACGGAGGGGTGGGAGGGAAGAGCACAACAACCAAACCTACCCTGAGTTTGCAAGGATAAAGCCAAATTAAAAAGAATTGAGTTATCAAAAAAAATACTAAAATAACCAAAAGGTGGGTAAATTTTTTTGGAATGTGTGTGGACATGTGTTTGGATTTAAATGAAAAATAGGATGTTGAATGGAGTGTGTGAATGTAGGATCAGCTGAGCTGGGTGATGAAGCCTGAGCACTGTGGGAGGTGAGTAGTGAGGTGTTTCTCTTAATTTCACTGGTTTTTTTTAGTTAAAGTGGATTGAGAAGTGCTAGTGAGAGATTGGAATTCCTGCCCTCCAGAAAGGGAGAAATAAATCTCTGATCCTGATGGCTTCCAGAGCTGGAGGAGCATCCTGGGGAAAACAGGTCTGAGCAAGGGGCACAGCCCTGATCCAAAGACCAAGATACAGATTTGGCTCAAGATTTAACAAGTTGATTCAACTGACCTCCAAATAGTCTTGTAGGAATTTTGACTTTATTTGAAGACTTTGGCTGAGATTCTAAGACTAACATCAGTTGTGGAAAGACGTGAATGCTTTGTGGTGTTTGTCATGTGTCACCAGGGACTTGGGCAATTAAGGCTGGCTTCAGGTTTAATTCGTATGACTTAGGTTGATCTCATCCAAATTCCCTGAGAAGGACCTGGATGCCTTAAGGAAAATATACATTCACTGAACTCTCCTCCTGAGCTACCAATTGAGGGCATAAGAGAAGCAATTTGGGTAATCAGTAAAACTCCAAAAAGGGGGATTAGTCACAAAAGTCTGTCTATTGGAGAATGGGTATCAGAAGAAGCGCTGGGTGAATTAAACAGCAAAGATGTTTATAGGGACATTTCCTTTAGTAGTAGCTTTTTTTCTCTACCTCGTATCAAGATCTCTCTCTCCCCTGGGCAGCCCACACAAGAGGCCTCAGGTTTCCCATTTTTCCCAGTGTTTGTTTTTCATTTGCCTGGTCTTTGCTTTGTGTAGCAGAAAATCATATTAGACGCCACCATTCCAAGAGTGTTCTTTACAGATGTGACATTTCTGCCTCAGCTTTCTGATAAGAGAACATTTGGCAGCAGTCGTATGCATGGAGGTGAGTTTTAAGCAAATAGTAGAGAGTATTCATGGGAAATGAATGTCAAATTTGTAATTATCAGTAGAAATAATGTTCCTGACAGTTACATCCATCTAAGCAGGGAATAGAAATGTACTGTTTAAATTACATGTATGACCCAAAGAGCTGACACTGGAAAGAACTATAGCTCTAAAAATACTGTCTGCTGTTTCTGAGCAGCCTGAGCTGCAGCCTGCGTGCAATGATGGGATTTGCTCATGGCTGGGAATAGTGACCGTGCCAACACAGAGTGAAATTAATTCGATAAATTCCTTTCCTTTGAGATAAGAATCCAGGTCTAGTGAGTAGAAGACAAAGAAGCTGCAATTAAATCTCAGATCTCATGGGTTACTAGCAGCACGTTACCTAAAGTTCGCCTGGTGTTTCGGAACTGGTAGGGATAAAATCAATTGCCCTCATGTATCTTTAATGATGACTTGGGATGAGCAGCCCCCAGAATTTACTGCCTTCAGCAACGAGGGCAACTCCATAAACCTTAAGCAAGGTTTTGGGTGCCAACACAACATTAAATCCTGGCTGGCCCATCCAGAACCAAGTGGATGGTGTGGAGCTGAGAGAGGCACGTGAGGTAACATTCCCATCATGGCTGGGAAGGGGGAAGCTGGAGGGTAGGGAAACAGTGCAGGAAGAGGAAAGGAATTTTGGCATAGACATGTTCACCATATGGAACTCACCTTGGGAGTACCTGATGGTGCACCTGAATATGATGGCACATCAACACCACACAGTGGAGCCACGTTCCAACATGGTTACATGAAATTTTGTGAAGGAATGCAGCAAAAATGCCAAGAATAAACTCCCATGTCCTTCAAGGTAGGGAAGATGAAGCTATTTGGCAGCTCTAGCACAATTTTGGGCTCAAAGCTTATGTCACTGAGAAAATGGCAAAAAAGCCAAACAAGCCAATCAAGTGTGGCCTGGGTGATGCTTTTGATGCTAGGAAATAAATTAAACAGGGCACATGCTCTGCTTCCACTGCTCAGTCCCAAAAGCCCTTCCCCAGGTAAGGGGCAGTCTGTGACAGCCAGATCCAGAAACATCCCCCAGGTTTGGTTTAGGGAATTTGTTCTGCAGGCAATAGGAGATGTGGAGGCATCTGACATCTGTCTCAGCAAGAGAAAGCAGTTCAGATCCCTCAGGGAGGCCACACCAGTGCTACAGTGGGGTTAATGGGCTCCTGAGGAAATGATGGTCATAAAAATGTGTTTGACAAGACAATGACTGGAATGGAGGGTAATTAACAGAGAAGAATTAGGTGAGGCCAGGAGAACACTTTCACCATAGAACTTGACCCACTAACCTGCATGATCAGTGGGTATTGTTGTAGAGTTTAATGATAAAAGGGATGTTCATACTCTCAGATCAGAGTAGCCATTCTCTGACTGTATGAGAACAAAACCCAGCTTCCTTCCTTGGCACAAGAAGGAGTTAGGGAGCAATTCATCAGATTGTCCAGCTTGCTCCTTGCTGTCCTTAGATTAGGGACCACATGAAAGCTGGAGCTTCAAAATAACCCAGAGGAAAAAAGAAAAGCCAATGCCAGGTGTCCCAAAGCCAAAGCATGGAAAAAGCAGAAGGTAGGGCAGAGTCCCGCTTCCCTTCAGATGCAGAAGACTTCTGGGACCACTTTCCTCCAGTCACATGACAGAAATGCATTGGGAGCTTCCCAAGAAATCTGCTCTTTTTAAATTATTCAAATTTAGGCTCACCAGCCGGTGTGGCAGAAAGCAAAAGACGTCAGCAAGTCTTATTAACATGCTGATGCTATGGCTTCTGGAGTGTGCTGAATGTCCATTTGGATCAGGGCTAAGAGCACAGCATGGAGTTGCCACGGAAACGTGGGTAGGCCATTATTAGCTATCACATGGAATCATCAGGAAGAATCTGGACCTCAGCAGATTTGGCCTCCTCAGGGGCAAAGGGCACATCCCCAGAGACCCCCCCAGTCAGGCCCAGTGACCCCCCTGCACAATTCCAGGAACAACCACATTCTGGAGCAGAAATGTCCTCTTGGAGGGATGAGAAGTAGGTGGACAAGAAAGGGGAGGGGGCAACAAGGGCAGAAAGCAGAGAAATAAATAAAGCATGGAGATCATCTCCCCTTTTTCTTTTCCCTTCCCTTCCCTTCCCTTCCCTTCCCTTCCCTTCCCTT
>NW_008246054.1:7150076-7163909 GCF_000691975.1 Corvus brachyrhynchos
TTCATTCCCCTCCCCGTCCCTTCCCTTCCCTTCCCTTCCCTTCCCTTCCCTTCCCTTCCCTATCCTGGAAGCCTGGCTGCTCTTACATAAAAGAACACAAGAAATCTGCTACTTTTTGAGATGACAAGGCTTATGCCAGTGACTTCAAAGAAATCAAGAGCAGCCCCAAGGCCCTGGCAAATCAGATTAATGGAGTTTGCATCTTCTTGGGTGGGCTGCACCTGGGATGAGGGAACTCCAATGCTCCCTTAAAGCCATCCTGCTCCCTAAAGCTGTCTCAGGCCATGCTAAACCATGAATCTCTTTCCCCAAAGAGAAACATGGGCAAGTAAGAGAGGCTTCTTGGCTACTTGCCCAGCCTCCCTTCAGAGCCAGAATCCTGTAAGCAAGCTGTGATGGACTTCAGCTGCCATGGATGGGATGTTCTTTTTAGCTCTTTAGCCCACTTGCTAAAACATGGCTCAGGAGGACATTTGGCAGATGGTGCCTCCTGCACAAGGGTGTAGCAAGATCCCCAGCCTGGCTGCTCAGTCCCAGTGCTGCAGGAGACACGCTGGGTGCCAAACCCAGCTCTGTGCTCTGTCTCCTAAAGCACTCCCCTTGAGGAATTTACCCTCATTGAAAGGAAGAAATGGCACAAGGAGGAGGTGCTGCAGGTGTGAGAGTAGAGACACAGGAGGATGGTCTGTGGTGTGTGTGTTGGGGAGAGGCTGAAGGGAGACACAGCAGACAAGGCATAAGGAGGTCACAGGGGAGACACTTCCATGTTCTTTCTACCTTGGAAAAATTTGAAATCATAGATTAACCCTGTTGGAGCCAGTCAGATTATAGACTTCTTGTCCAAGAATCTACACATCAATTATCTCACTCTCAAAATTTCTTTGCCTTCATCTAAATCTTCTCCTAATGTCACCAAAATGATTATTCATCTGTGAATTAAATAAATATGGAAACCAGTGAGGACTAAAATACTATATAAAAGCCTTGTTGGACACTTCAGTCCTTCCTCCTGAATTTTTAACTGGCCCAAGATGGGTGCTTTGTACAAATACATTGTTCAACCGAACCTTCCTTCAGTGTAACAAGAAAAAAAGGCAAATTATCCAAGTCTCTGCTCCTTGGATATTAAAGACATCTTCAGGAACAGCCCCAAGTACTGTTACCCATCTTTGTGTACCCATCCTGAGCATTTATCTGTAGAGCAGTGCAATCTCCAGGTGGTTCCTGTTGACCTCCAGCACCTGCTTTTAAGCCAAGAAGGAAACTTGACCTTGTGTAGAGACCTAAAAAAAACAGACCATGGGTTCCTCCCCAGGAGAACTGCAAAAGGTATTGCTGGAAAAAATCACCACGGCAGCAGAATCTGTGGAGGAGTGAGATCTGGTGAAGTGACCCCTGAAGGATACAGGCAGGCACAAAAGAAATTGGATTACTGACCTCAGTGTTCAGGGAGGACTCCTTTCACTCCCCCAGCCCATCTTGTCTCTCATCACCTCCTCGTTTCAGTTTTGGCTCAGTGATGAACAAAGCCAGCCCATTAGATATTATATATAACACACAACATGCAAGCACAGCTTAAAATAATATTTTAATGCTGAAAAAGTCAACTAAATCAAGCTGAGCAAAAAAAGCAAAATGAAATGGGAAAAGCACACCAGCTCATTTTGTTTATTAGGGATGTTTTTGCCAGTGATAAATTGCTGTGAGATACCTTAATTTTTAACTACACAACAGCTTCCAGTAGAAAATGTCCAACTGAACCATTTTGGCTGAAATTTTAGGTAAAAAAGGATACTTTAAAGTCAAGATTTCTTGACTGACAAATGTGAGATGGGTATTACTTTTTGAGACTCTGAGTTAGCCCTGTGTCTTAATACTGTCAGTCATGTTGTCTAGAATGTAGATTTGTCTAAATAGGAAAGAGGAGTTCGGCTGGGGTGATTTTCCAAGATGCTCACACATCTCCTCAAACAGGGTGTGCCAAGGGGAGCTGAAGGTCAGGAGTTCTCAAAGCTGCTGCCAGGAATAGAGTGAAGAACACCTGGATTATGGTGCTGTTGAATTGAAGCGAGGGAGCCAAGAGACTGAATGTGACATCAGAAGGACAGAAACACAATTACACCTTCTGTGTTTCTACATGCAGGTTTTTGTTAAGTTTGATATGTGTATATTATTGATCTTTTAACTTATTAACAGACATCTATTAATTTATCTATTAATCTACCTTTTGAGGTCTCAGTGACAATCCAAGTCTCATTGTGTTTATTCCTGGGCATACACTGAATTAATACAAGTTTGCCACTTATACAGACATGGTCAGTTTAGGACTACTCTGATTTTATAGGTGGGAAAAAGAAGTCCAAAATGGACAAAGAGTGACTTGCTCTGGCAAAGCCTGCACAGAACTGTACCAGAGTCTCTCTGGAGTCTCAGCCCTAAGCCTGACCTTTGTATGAAGATGAGGAGAATGTCAGCGTGGGAATGGCTACTCCAGGTGTGCTTTATTTCCACAGCCAGTTCCTGGTGTCTGACTGCCCCACTCACACAGGCCTTGAGAAAGATGTACAGTGCTGTGCTGCCACAATGCGGGTTTTGTTTCAGACTTCTGACATCCCAAATGCTCAGGTCCAGCCTGAAGGAACAGTCTTCACCTGATTTTGGGGTAAAGTGACCCCCATAATGGACATTTCCTGGAGATGAAGCAATCCTTATTTCAGCCTGTTTTCTGGAGCAGGCTCCTTAACCTCATTCAGCATCTCCCTCTTTTGTGGGGCTGTGCTGTAGTTTAGGACTGAATCTTATTCTGCCATGTGGTGACAGGATCATATTCTAGAAATGTCAGGCATCTAAGGGCTGAGATCTGGCTTTCAAACTTCCCTAAGACATTTAGACTCAGGGTTCTGTTGAGATTCATTCCAGGATGAGAAAGAAAAACCTGGATATTGCCTGAGTTGGATTTAGACACTAATTCTGACCTTTTGTGTTTTTACAAGCTACTCAATTAAGGTAGATCACTCCTGCCTCACTCCAGGATACTTGTGAACTATCTCCAGACTTTCATTCCCTCTTGATATGAAAATCTAATCATGTCCATTGCTCAAAATCAACTCTGGTTGAAGACTAATGCAAAAAAGCTCAGCTTAAGCAAGCAGCTTGTTCAGGAAATGTAGATAAGAAACCCTGGCGGGTTGCTTTGAAAGTCAATAGACTTGGATTTAGGAGGATTAGTGAAGGGTTCAGTCCTGCAGGGTGCTGAGCACAATGGGTTGCAACACTGAGGGTCTGAATGTGTGTGGCAGATGCATGAAAGTCAAAGGGATTCTTCAAACCCCTCAGAGTTAAGATAGTGCCCATAAATTATTTTGGCTGGAATTCAGAGTTCTCAATAACTGGTAATGTGCAGGGAGAATCCCAGGTCTCTGGGCTGTAAAGGCCCAGGAGTCCCAAGATCAAAAACCCAACCTGCCAGCCTGAATTACTTTGTTCATCTCAGCAGCTGGTTGGGTGTGGTGAGCCTGGGCAGCTGTGATGGAAAGTGCACAGAGCCTTTCAGCCCAAGATGAAAATCACAGGGCACCCAGCAGCCAGTGAGGGGCACAGCACGTGTCCAAATGAGCACTGATTGCATCATTTCTTAATGAGAATTAATATATCTGATGTAGCACTGAGGGACCTCAGTTGCACACCAAAACCCCACAGTAGCTGATATTTTACTGAGATGTAAGGAAAAGGAGATCTGGTGTCACAAAGTTTCTGAGAGGAGCACTGATTAAGAGGAAGATGCATGTAGCACCGTCTGAAGTTCCCAGCGGGTTTTCAAGGGTCAGTCCCATAAAGGTGGACCAGTCCTTCATCTGTTTTAGGGTGGTTTTTGCTGTCCCTAGAAATGTTGGACAGGAGCCATTGCTTTTACCATTTCAGTATAATTCCATTCAGAAAGTGTTTTTATACCTCTCTGATATCTTTATAGAGTGAGCAGCATTTCCTCCAGGTTAGCATTACTTGTACATTTATTACAGGATCCACTTAATAAAAATAAAGGCCAACAAATTCAGAACAAGAAATAACATAAAAGCCAACCAGATGACACAGACAGGACAAACTCATGTGCTAAAAAGGATTTGTTCAAAACAAGAAAGAGGGTAGAAGTAGATGTTGAAAGAGTTGCCCATGGTCACAGAGTTAGGCAGCGACAGAGGGAAAGGAAGGAAAATCTAAAAATTGATCTCTTGCAGACAGCCCTGGTTGTACCCATCCCATGTCTGTGGTTTTCAAAATCTGTACCTACAGGAGCAAGAGGTAACAGGGACGTTTAGGGTTTGTTGCCAGAGTGAAGGGAGCTAAAGAGCCAAAACCACATCTACTGTGTGACTGCTTTATTCACCAGTTGTGGAATAGCTTAAATTTATTTGAAATATCAGGCACTGGCCAGAGGCAAGGTATTTCAGACCAGGGTGCCCAGCTGTTCTAATGACCCTGGCACATTCTAACTTTCTGTGCTCTCCTGGAAAACAATAATGCCATTTCTCCCATCGTTATGCATCACAAATCAATCTGGCTGCTCATGAACAGTGCTGACCTGAATCTGTCACTTTACAGCAAACTCCTGTAGGATTCCAGGTTTACTGCCATATAAGTGCTTTATTAGACATGGAAGGCTGTAATAAGCTGATTAAGAAACCTTTCTTTTCCTTTTTTTTTCTTTAAAAGACTTAATATATACTTTTCTGTCATCAGATAAGTACAAAATAAACCTGAAGCTTCACCCAAAATACATTATGCAAAGAAATCTGTCACTATAAAAAGCCTGAACCACGCAGGACTCCCTGTACCAACTCCTCTCTGCACTGCCTTGGCTGCATAAGAGGGAGTCCTGTTGTGGCAACTGTTAATTCTTTAAAAGCCTTGAGTCAAACCATCCTTTCTGTGATTCAGCTGCTGCAAGGCACATTTTCTCCCTAGAAATGCAGCTTTCTGGAGCAATAGTTTCATTCCAAGAAGGGAAGTTCTAAAGTTAAAAGGAAAGCAGAATTCTCAAAGTTTTGAGTAAAAGGCAACCTCCCATCATATTTCATCTCAGGAATCTCAGGACAGGCTTCTTGAAGGGAAACTTTGGTGAATGATTTAAGAGGGAAGGGCTTCTTTGCTGGGTTTTGATTACTTCACAGCAGATGAGACAGAACCAGCCAAATGCTAAACTGGAAATGAAGTGTTTCAATAATTTCCCATTACAAATGTCAACAAAAATGATATTTTGCTGAATTTGCATTTCTGTAGGAGAAAACTGTTCAGCTGGGGAAAAATGAATTGGTCAGCTCTGTCAGCAGAGCTGGTTATGAGAAGTGAAGTTCATCCCATCTGGGCTAATGGGGTGTGAAAACTTGGCCTCGCTGAGTACATGTAGAACTTTCTTAGTGCTCCTGAGAGGCTTCTGGGAAGGAGTGATTCTTGATTGCTCTGTCTCCTGTCTACACAGCTGGAATGTGCTGCTCCAGACAGGGATAGGGGGTGAAAACCTCATGGGGTTGCTTTATATATTTCCAACTCCCACCCTGATAATCAGGCAGACTGCAAAAGCTGGTCTCCATCACACATTTCCATGGCTAATGCTCCAGAGATGGAATTAGCCACGAGGGCAATACATCACCTGATTTGGCTCTTGCCCTTGGGCTTCCACTGCTCTAGAAAATGATTTTGTGTGTGTATGTTTTCGCGTCAGAGCAGTGGAGCTAGCAGGATTATGTCCTAACCCTGCTGGCACAGCACAGAGGACATGTCTCGGGGATGGCTGGTTGTGGTGGGAAGGAAAGAGCACAGTCTGTTCTGATAGTGGGGAAGAACTGTCCTGGATAGACAGAACCAAACCTGGCAGACATATGGATATCCAAAATAGACCTAGGAGCAAGATTTCCTGTAAACTACAGCAGTGTGGAACTTGGAGGGAACAAGGTAGCTGCTCCAAAAGGAGCTGGCTACTGTGTGGGATGTGATGGCTCTGGATATAGGACCTGGGAGCAGGATGGTGGCACATATGGCCAAACAGAAGAGTGTTTTTTCAAAATAGAAGACAGAATTGTGAGTATCATCTACAATATTTTAAAGCACAACTCGACAAGTTGCAGCCCAACTTGAAAGGTAGAGAAGGTATTTTGAGTGTCACATTAGGGCCATTGATGGTGGCAGGGTTTTGCAGTGTGTGCTCTGGAATCAGGGAACAAAAGCCCCAGATATTTCTGGCAATCAAAGCCCATCTTTTAAATCAGTTATTGAGTTTTTCCTCGTCGCAATCACTGCCCGGCGCAAGCTGAATTACAGTGTTCTTTATTAACCAGCACTGCTTGCTCCACCTTAATTAGTGCAGACCACTGGAGTTAAGGTGAATGAGGTGAACATTAGATGCAATTTTATCTTTGATGTTGAAAAGGCAACCAAACCTCAACTCTTCTCCCTGTGAGTACCTGCCTTGCCTTTGTGAGATGATCAATAGCCCTTCCACTGGAGAGGGTGGGCAAAGCACCTTTCAGAACCGATAATTGTGCAGGATCCAAGTGTTTTCTAAGAAAATCTTTCAAAACCTTCACAAAATTTCTACTGAAGGCCAGATTTCCTGGGACACCTATAATTATTCAGAGCATAAGAGAGAAGAGATGAGAGTTATCAACCTCTTTCACTTAAATAGGCCCAATTCAAATTAGGGACCAGAAAGACCAGGACATGGATAATCAAAGGAGAGAGAAAAAAAAGAAATGATAATAATAAATAATAATAAAAGAACAAGGATCAATATCTTGCAGGGAAAAAAAAAGCATTTAATTTTATACCAACCATAAAGTGTACACACATTCTGTGATTTCCCAGAGGTCTTCTAACTGATTCTATTTTCTTGTAAAACCCACATCTTTACACACCACATCCCCAGCTCCTATCTTTGCAATACAAATGTACATCCAGATTGCAGGACACCCCAAGAGATCTGTTCCCATGAGGCTGCTCTTCCTCTTCTTTTTTTCACATTTCAAAGTCAAATATTTATCTTTTGGCATCTTCTATGCTTTGCTTTGATCCCTGAAAGAGAAAATTCCTTTTCCTTGCCCTTACTCTGGAAAACCATGAAGGCAGAGGCATCATGGCTCTCAGTGAAGTGGCCAGCAGGGTGCAAGAAGACAATCAAATTCACACAACAGATGGGAAGATGGCTCAAAAACAATTGTTTTCCCCAAACTATGGCAACATGTCAACATATTGACACATTCAAAAGCTTGGCAGCCTGGCAGGAAAATTGCTAATTCAGGTTGAGGAAGACACTGGGACATCTTCCCTTACCTTTGAAATTATCTGTTTTAAATTCTCAGCTTACATGTTACAGCACAATGTGGTTTATGCAGAATTATTTTGAAGATCTGGCCCTTTCTAGAAGAGTAGAGAGCCAAAAAAAGTGTTTTATACACAGCTGAGTCAGTGCATCCCAGGCTTTTTTTCTGCAGCATTAGAGGGGAATGTCTGTGTGAGGCCTGTCCTGGATTTATCCTGATCCAAAGGTGTTTTCCGTTGCGGCCGGGTTGGGGTCTGTGGCTCAGACCCTGGAAACCGTGACAGCTCCAGAGAGGGTGTCCCACAAGGGACAGCCTTCCAGAGGTCTGCGGGGATCCCTCAGCTGCTGGGGTGCCTCTGCAGAGGGGTTCCCTGTCTCAGCAGGCTGCCAGCTCTCTAGGGATTCAGTGGGAGTGATTTCAGCTCTTGCTCTGTGAGGCAAACCCCAGGCTGGACCAGGAGACAAGAGGCTCCTTTAGCAGTTCTGCATGGGGCAGCTTTATTAGCCCGCACCCCACGAAGGGAGGCCAGGGACGAGCTCTCCAACTCAAAGGGGGAGAAGGGTAGATCTTACAGGGATACAAGGGTGGGTGTGAGAGGGTAGAGGCCAATGGGTTACAAGGAATCTACACAGGGTCTCCCAGAGGATCATGGTTCTTGCTTTCCCTCACCCTCACCGAAGTGCTGCCTTTTCCAAGGCGATTCTGCTGGGAGGTTGTGCAATCTCCTTATCTCAGCAGGCCTCCTGCCAGGGCAGGGGCTGGGCACACCCCACAGTTTTCCTACACTTAAATTTGCCTGGACTGTTGACCAGACTATGAGAAATGATGGTATTGATCCCATCTCCTTGCTGACAAGGTGTGACATGGACAATTGGTGAAGCTGAGTGGGAGAGTGTGCAAAAAGAGGATTAAAAACCCAGTGATGTCCCATTCTCCCACCACTGGCAAACACACCCAGGCCCCTTAAGCAGCTCTGCCTGGGTCTGCTGCCTCCAGACTGGAGGTTGGTGGCACAGGCCTCTGATGGAGTCACTGCTCCTGCCCCACATGTGACACCCCCGTCTATGATGTTCCAGCCAAAGGTGTGTCCTCCTGGCCCCAGGGAAGTCAGCCTCTGGTTTCTTTTCCAACATGCTGGCCTGGGGAAGCTCGGCTCATCATCCTTCCACCTCCTGTGAAGGAGAAAGGAGACCAAAGAAAAGGATGAAAAAGAAATCAAAGAGGAGGAAAAGTACCTACTTAACAACTGGAGATCTCCTCAAATGTCCATACAAGCACCAGACTTTCTGGGGTGCCTCAGTGAGAGCAGAAATGACTGGAGGTGGGAGAAAAAAGGAAAGGAAAAAGTCATTACACTGAAAACTCACTTTAAAGAAGCCAGGGAAGGTGGGTCTGAGCCAGGCTGAAGCTGCCAATTTGAGCTGTGCTTATCACTCTGTGTAGTTCAGGGAGCTTTCAGGTGATTGCTCTAAAAATACCTTATCTGCAATGGGTAAAAATAATTTTCTCCTTTCTATTTATTGACTTCCCTCTTTACTTTTATGACCTCTCATTCCCAAACATCTTCCAAGGATTTAAAAATAACAATCTGTCTTTCTTCCTCCCCACCTAATTTGATTAATGTACACAGCTCTGTTTAATTGGGTGTGTGTGGAAAATGAAAATCTGAAAGAGGAGCATTGCGTTTGGTTTTGGTTTGTCACTGGTCTGACCTCCCAGAGGAGTGAACAACACTCCCTGCACGCTGTCCCTGGGTATGTTTTGGGTGATTCAGATATGAACTACTGTCCTTTGAGCTGCTGCTTTGTTGGTCTGAGGAAGAGGGTGCTAAGGGAAAGGGAGGCACACCAGATGGAGGGGAGAGCAGAGAGCAGCAAACCACAATCACTTGCTTTGTACATGGATTAATGGCTGTACTTTATTCCAGGTACAACTTTTTCTGGCTCTGCCTTCTCTTGCTGTGTGCATGGCCCAATGTCTTCACAGAATGGGTCAGGCTGGAAGGGATCACAGTGGAGTCACCTGGGCCAACCTCCCTGCTCAAGCGTCCTAGAGGTCTTCTCAGACCTTGTTTAATTGTTGCCTCTCATGCTGTGAAGTGGCATTTACTTCATGTTCATCTTCTGACAGCAACAAGAAGAAATCTTAAGCTCCTCAGAGAGGATGAATTCCACAACGCTGTCACTTCAGACTGAATTATCTCTTTAAAGCACCAGAGAGTTTCTTCAGACGTTGAGTTACATAAGGGAGAAGGCTGTGCCTGTCGGAGCCCTCAGGTGCAGGCATGGAAGGAAGGGCTGTGCGGGATGTCTGTCCTGGATGGATTTGGAAGGACAATTTAGAATTACACTGTTCAGCCTTTGCTAGAGACAAGATATTATTTAGCAAGAAATAGTATCAAACACAGGGGGAAAAGAGTCCAGCAGAATGGATACAGATGCAATTCATTTAATTTAGTACTTTCCTGCTCCTCACTCAGTGATTGGGGACGCAGAGAACAGCAGCCACTTCGTGCTGCAAGCACAGCTTTTTATAAGGACTTTGCAGTTCCTTCTGCCCTATTAACACTTGCTGTATTCTACTCCCAGGCTTAATTATTCATCTTATACCCAAAAGTGCAGCAATGATTAAACTGAAGAGCAGTTAGGCATTTTCAAATTGAAGTAATGCTGCAGTGGTGGAGAGAGACGCGTGTTTCAAGGGTATGAGTTTGTCCCTCTCTCCGTGCCCAGATCTCCTCTCCGCTGAGCTCTGCCTCTGTGTTCCTCCTCTGCTCAGGCTTTAAAGCACCTCTCTTTGTTCCCCTTTCTCCCCTCATCTCACGATTACGTCTTTTAGCTCTCTCATGCCATTACCTTTCCCCTCTGTTGATTTGCTTCTGCAGCTGAATTTCCTCTATTGCTTCTCTGCAGGCTTGGATCAAAGCCCATTGAAAACAACTGAAATTTCCTTACTGACTGTTGGAAGATATTGTTGAAAGAAGGAAACATTAAGAATAACAAAACTGAACTGCAGTTTTCTGCCTGTGGATTGGGGATGGGTCAAGTGACTATTTCCAACAGCCTTTAATTTCTCTGACTCCATGAAACTCGAGCAAACCATTTCAGCCCCATTTCTGAAGGACAAAGATGTGCAGATTCCAGGAGAAAGCACAAAACAGTCCTATGAAGTGCCATCAACTGAGAAGGAGCCTTCTCACCTTGCTCTAAATTGTGAAAATAACTTTATAAAAATGCTGGTGACACTGAAGATGGCTAACTTCTGCCACTGTGAAGTCAGGCTTTCAGTTGTAACTAGTTATTTAAGACAGAAAGAGACTGTTACCTTTGGAGAATGACTCAACCCACCCACTTCAGACACTATACATTAAAAGAGGTGACTCATGCTCTGGAGATTCCTCCCTTTCTCCTCACAGCCTGTACAAGAAGGCTAGATCACTTGCTTAGACATTTAAACTTTTACAGGACTAAAAATGGGTAAAATTAATCCTCCCTTAGCTGAAGAAGACGCAGATATTTCTGTGCTTCACAATAAGCACTGTGATGGACACCAGAGCACTGCTGCTCTGTGCCCTGCACGTGGAGCTGCAGGATGGACCTCCTGTCTTGTCCTAACCAGGTCTGAGGTAATTGATGCCCAACAGGCAGTCAGCTCAGGTTCAAGCTGAATCCTCCTGCGAGACAGCAGAAAAAAGGAATTCCTTCTCTGCTTCCTCCTACAAGGTCGTAGGTGGGCACTCAGTGTCCAGCTTGATTTCAAAAGTCTCTTTTCTCTCTTTTGCTGCCCCACTTGTACATTGCACCCCGTGGTGCCTTCATTCCATAGAGCTTCTCATCCTTTGTCACCTCATTCTATGTTGATGGTTCTAACAGGTTTGGCTTGATGTCCCTGACTTAACTAGGACATCCCAAGATCCTGGGGCAGGTGGGAACAGGGTGCATGACCTGGTTTTGTTTTCCAAATGTCCCTCCAGCTGGGCTGTGGCTACACTCCCTTGTCTCTGAGTGAAAGGATCCAGTCCAGCACTTCACACAAATACTGGAGCACAGCCAGTCCTCTGGTGAGAGAGCATGAGAGCAGCGTCCAGATTTTTCATTTCCAGAAAACCACATGATGGTAACAAAGTTAGGACTTGCTCCTGCTCTCTCTTGCTCATAGTTTCTCCCATGCCTTTTTCTGAGGGCTGCATCAGTACATTCATTTGTAAAACTGACCTGAAGACAAATGTGCACAAGCTTTTCTTGCCTTCCCTCTGCTATCTTGGAGGCAAGGCTCCAGTTCTTAACCATATGACACAGTAAGATAAGCCTTATAATAAAAAGCAAACAATGCAAGGCCAGCCCCGGGTGTCCAAGCCACGATCTCTGTTTGTTCAGCATTTTCCCAGGAGGTTGTGGGAGATACCTGTGAGTAAGGCTGAATGCACAGAGTCAACTTTGCTGAAGCAAAGAGCACAGCATTCTGGGTTATTAAACCAGTTGTCTTCCAGCCCTGGGGGAAAGGAGTTTGCCAGGGAAAGTCACAAATGGGCTGAGTTTGTGTATCCCAAGCCCGTTTCTCCCCATTCCACTGTATCCCCCAGCGTGGCACCTTTGTAGCACAAGCACCAACTTCTGGTGAGAAGGGAGCAGGGACTGAGAAAGGCAAAAGAAGGATGTGCCTGACAGTTTTTGAAACTGTCTCTGGCTCTTGTCTGCCTTATCTCCAGATCTCCCCTCAACAGTGTTTTTTCGTTGTTCATGATAGGTTGAGGGTTTTTTTTTCAACACAGACTTATAAGAAGAGTTAATACTGTCAAAAAATTCACTCTTGGTGTAAACTATATTCTCTGTGGCATGATAATACAATATGCTGTTAAATTCTTTCACTCAGGAGGGAATAAAGGATATTTGAGCATAAATGCATTATCCACAATCCACAATAGCACAGCCTATACCCCTGTGGATAATGCTATTAGTGCTACATTTCAAATTAAAAAGCATATGCTCTTCTTCTTTCAAAAACAAGGGAGTGCTGCCCACTGCCTTCACTTGACTAAGAACAAAAGCTTTTAAAGTGATAAAACAGCATTCATTTGATAAAAACAACCGTCTGTATCTGATTTTAAAAAGTGTTCATATTTAAAGACAAATTGCTGTTTTGGGAAAATTAAATAAAAGTGGGAAGGTTCACTTGATATGACCACAAATTGCTGTCTGCTGTCCCCAGCAGCACTAACCCAAATTCTCACACTAAACCCTGACCTTGAACAGCAAGTCTTGTGCAAGGGCTCTTTAAATAATTTTCTTAAAACCCTTCAAATAAACATGTTCCCAAACTCACCCACTGCCTTCCCAACTTATTAGTCTGTATTAGTTAAAGTGGATTGCTTATTAGGTTTTTTTTATATCTTCAGAATAATTTGGAAAGACACCAAGCTCTTAATGTACCAGATTTTCATAATGCAACTTGATATTAACAAACATCAAACTCCATCAATGATCTGTGCAGCAGGCACCCTTAAAGCTTGTAATTAAGATAACAGGAGATAATATCAGCCACGAAAAAAGGAGAGTGGAGGAGGGAACACAAATGGAGTTTTTCTGAGGAGGCAGCATTGAGCTCGATCCTTTGAGGTCAGGACACAGCAGCAACATGGGAACACTGAAAATGGTGCTGTGATAGTGCACCAAGCTGAGATGGGTACTGTGATCATCCTCAGAACCACAGCAAGAAGCCCAGCCAGGGTAGAAAATGAATATTCACATACATATGTGTCCTCTTGGAAATGGTTATGCAGGCTCTTGAGGAAAAGTCCTCAGGTGTTATAACCTTTCCTTGATTTTTAAATCAGTGATGAATGTAACAAAGACACAGGACCCACCTGTTAGTGCTTTTATCAGTAGACCTTACAGGCTGTGCAGAGAGGGGCAGTATTTTGAATGCCACACAAATTATCTCCACTGCTTTATTTCCTCTGCCGCTCTGCTGGGCACTCCCAAAGGTGGATGTGCCCATGGAGGGGGTTGAACTGGAGGGCAGGGCAGTGCTGGCAAAACACAGTGAAACCAAATTCAATGCTATTATCACTTTGTGCTGCCAAGAATCACCCAGAATCCCCCATCTGCTGGGCTATTTCTGCTCGCTTTAGAAGGAGAGAAGTGGGAACAGTACTTTCTTTCCAAAATGTTCCCATAGGCTTGGAGAAATGTTTGTGGCTGTGCACACCTCCTAATCTCTTTTCTCTGGTAAATGGCTGGATATTTTTGTGCTGGAAAGTGTGGATGTATGTGCTGTTCCTTTCCCTAACATAACCGAATACATCCATACACAACTGAACATTTATATTTAGCTGTTAAATAAAATAAAATAAAAATTTAAAATCCCAGCATATCGTGATAACAAGTTTATTTCTAGCCAGAAGCTTCCATCCACTTGGGCAAAACTCACTGCATTTCAAGGCAATAAGAGACAAGGCCAAATACATATTTTAAATAACATCAGAGCAGAGTTTACCCAGCATATTTCAGATGCATCACTC
>NW_008246054.1:7163921-7178086 GCF_000691975.1 Corvus brachyrhynchos
TCCCTACTCAGAACCCCCCGTGTCAGGAAGAAAAGTAAACCAATTTGTCACTGCTGCTTCCTGGTGCCAGGATAAAAGTGTGTGCTATTCCCATCCCTTTGCCAGAGGTCACTGGATGCAGTGCCTTGAAGCCAATCTGACGGTAAACAAATGAGTGCAAACGTTATAAATTGAACAGAAGGAGCTCTGTCATAACTAGGGGAAAGGCAGGGGGATGATATCTTTGGGGGGAGCAGGAGGAGAAGAGCTGTGCATGGTTCATGTGGCACAAGAGTGCTGTAATCACTGCGCTGGGGGATGGCTGCTTCCAAGGACAAATGGATAATACATGTTTTGCCAGGGCGATGGTGAGATAGCGAGGAGCTTTGAACACACTGATACAGCAATTAAGCAAACTCCTGTCCTTGGGCAGCTACTGAGGTTTCTTAAAAGTGCAGTTTTAGACAGCACTTCAAGCCTTTCCTCAGCAGCAGCAGGGATGCACAGAAAATGTGCTCCTGTGTGTGCTGGCAGGAGCAGGACGTCTGTCCAGGGACACCATTCCCTCCTCCAGGGATATAGTCAGGGACCACAGAGCCCCAACCTGGCATGTTCCCTACTCTAACCTGCCCCTTCAGAAGGTTAGATTGGATATTGGGAAGAAATTCTCCCCTGTAAGGCTGGCGAAGCCCTGGCACAGGTTGTCCAGAGCAGCTGTGGCTGCCCCTGCATCCCTGGAAGTGTCCAAGGCCACTTGGTCAAGGACGGGGCTTAGAGCACCCTGGGATAGTGGAAGGTGTCCCTGCCCATGGTAGGGGCTGGGAATGAGATGTTCTCTAAGGTTTCTTCCAACCCAAAACATTGTTTGATTCTGGGATTCACAGGGGAAGATGAAGGGACACCTCGATTCTGATCCCATGTCAAATACAGAGGTGCTTTTCAGTGTTATGTGGTAGCAAGAGAAACCATGAACGTTTGTACCCTTGAGCTGTTGCCTGTAGGATAAATGAATCCACAAAAATGTGCAGCTGGGCTTGTTTTCCTGTGCAGCTTGGACAAATTTGTTTTATGGTCTTATTGAACTAGATCCTTCTTTTTATATCCTGAAATGCACAGGGATGAGTCCAGCACTGCCTGTTTCAACCAGCAGTGCATGCACAGCAGATCTCTGACGGTCTCCAGAGAAACAACAGCACAACAGATGCCATTTTGGCTGACCACAGAGACTGGGAAAAGAGCCCTGCAAAGCTGGAAGTCTTACAAAGCTTAACAGCAGGTTCTACAAAGCCAGTGTCGTTCTCCTACCAGAAACGGATGGGTACACGTGGAGACAGCTGTGGTCTGGTGAGCAGTGGGCTGGGAGAGTTTTTTTGTCCAGACTGATGCATCCCCACTGAGTCACTGTCCATGCTCAGCAGCACCCTGAGGGAAGTGACACCGAACCTGAGCACTGCACCGATTAACTTTTAGCCACAGGTTTATCAGGCTAATTTTGCTTTAGAAATTCTTTCTAATTTACTTGACTGATTTTGCCTTTCTGTGCGTTATCCTCCTACAAGGGATTAATTCTTTGCATTTATTTGCCAAACATTTTTTCATGGAATTATATTTTCTGTGCCATAACTTGGTCAAATTGTAAGATTCTGCAGGTTGCCCTTTTTGTTCTGTTTGTAGTCCATCCAGCACTTTGACTGGGGGCACACTGTCCCTCTGTGAAATAGATAGATAGATAGATAGATAGATCTATCTATATATATAGATATATATATATAAAATAGGCATTACATTGTTAGTACTCTGCATCCCATGTTCATGTTGTGCTGGTTGGTTCTGACACAACCCAGAGCTCCCATGCTGAGTATCAGCCACCTGATTTCACACACATTTCTCCATCAAAGCAGATCGTTAGGGCTAAAGCTTAGAAACAAAGTCAAGTTCCCTCTAATTCCGCAGCAGTCATTTCCAAGCGCAGGAAAGGAGGTTCAGCCACTGAGCAAACAATGGCTGTATTAATTAGGCTGCTATATCTGGCAAGTGTTTTGAGGTATTTTCTCATTGTTATTTTGTTCCCTTTTGTGGAATGCCTGTGCCTTGTGACCCCACCTGACACTCTCACCACCATCCTTGCTCTTTCAAGGTATCTTTTATTGCCAGACAAAGGGAGAAATATCTATTTGAATGTGGCACCAGATCATTGCTAACATCTCTACAATAGAAAAAGGCCCTGAAGAATAAAGCCATCCTTGGTATTATCAGGAAGCCAGGTGAGGGCTGAGAGGGCTGAGGTGTTGTCACACGTGGCAAGGATTAAAGGTTGCCAGCCTTGGTGTTGGCCACACTAGGGCTGTTCTCAGCTGGTGTGAGCTAAAGTACATTCCATAAAACAAAAAAATATTGAACTGTGTCTGTTATACCCCATGATTTCACTGGAATTTCAGGAAACACATGATGGAAAGAGCCCGCAAAGGTCATCGCATCCAGTCCCTGCTATCTTGGGCAACTGCTCCACGCACACCCACTTGAAAGCAGATCAAGCTTCATCATAAAACCCATCAGGCTGCTGCCTGCCACCCACTCCCCCTGCTGAAGGCTGTCCTATAGCTTCCCTCCTCTGCTGGCTGCAAACCTTCCAGCTTTCAAACAGAATTTATTACATGGAATCCATCCCGGCTCACTTTCTGAATGCACAATTTTAATCCAGCTGGGGGAAGAAGCAGAGGATGGTGGGGCCTCTTTGCATTCCTTTGTTGCACAAATCTGGGAGAGCATTCCCCTCGTGTGGGGAGCCCACTGCATGGATGAAAGGTAGGGCTCAGCTTTCAGTTCCTACATTTCCTCCTCTATTAACTCACTGCACTATTGAGCTCTCTGCTATTTCATTGCAGCCTTTCCTTCACAAATCACTTCTTTTTTTTTTTATAGGCAGAGCTATTTCATCATAGCAAGATGTATCTCAGGACAATTAGTAGCGAGGAGACAGTATCTATGCCAGTTTGCCCGAAATCCAAGATTCACCACAGGCAGTTCACTCACCAGGGGGGCACAGGATCACCAGGCCAAACTTGAACATGGTTAAATGCTGTGAGCTTCAAGATGAGGAGAAAGCTGGGCTCTTTCTGTCTCATGCACCCTGAGCGTCTTATGACCATTTAACACGCAGAATTAATCACACTTTATTCATTCAGATTCATTTCACTATGATATTTCATATTGGGTGCACCATAATTTTGACCAGCTGGGAACATGGGGCAACTTTAACACCATCAGGAGCATCAAAGTCCTCTCAGTCTTAGCAGGTTAAAGCCTGATCCACCAAGACAGCCTGGGCTCAGCTCCTCCTGAGAACACTGTGGTTATGCTCAGTGAGGAAGGCTTCAAAGCTTGGATGCACATTGCTTTTCTCTCTGCATAGAAATAAGCCATTTTTGACCAGCATTTTCACCTTGCTGAATGTGGAAAATATCAAAGGAAATGTGCTTTGTATATGTAAAAAATCAGCTCAATAAGAAAGATTTCTCCGGAGGGATGTGATCAGAAGGGAAAATTCACTGCTGGACTTCCATTTGTCTGCAGAAGTTATATCTTTGTTTTTGCTAGGTTTTTTAGGACTAAAATGACAGTGATTAAGAGATTCATTTAGTAAGCTTATGCTTCTTCCTTTCAGGCACACTCTCCCTGGAGGAGTTAAATTGGAAATCCAAGGAGACTTCTGAGGGTGGGGAGCTCAGAGGAGGTGTGGAGAACATATTTCAGCAGTTCCTGAGGTGGCAGGTAGTGATTTCAAGTGAGGAAGCAGGAGAAGGTTGGAGTCTCTGATCAACCCTGGCTGGCTTCCAGCTCTCAGGGCCCAGGAATGGGTGTAACCATGGACCCAATTCTGCTAAAAGAAGAAATTCCTCCCTGTGAGGGTGGGGAGGCCCTGGCAAAGGGTGCCCAGAGAAGCTGTGGCTGCCCCTGGATCCCTGGAAGTGTCCAAGGCCAGGCTGGACAGAGTTTGGAGCAACCTGGGACAGTGGGGGGTGAAAAAGAAAAGCCTCTAAAACACAGCCCCAAAATGTTAAGTAACAAACTGAACCCAGCTGCTTCAGGAGGAAGAAGTACAAACCCTTTTTGCTGTACTTTTTCTTGTTTCTTTGTCTTCCTCAGACTAATTCTTCATTTATTTTCTTCATTTTGCCTTCTCTCTTTTCTTCTTCCCATAAACATTTCTTCTTCCAACTCTATCTCCTGCAGCACAATTTTATGCTAACACCATCTTATTCTCCTATTCTTCTCTCTCACTTTTTTCTGTCTTGGTCTGACACAGCAAGTCCCATTCTCCTGCTGTACTCTTACTTTCACCCTTTGTTCTTAAGCCAATTCCAGTCCTTGCCCCTCACAGGTTTTCTCTGCCTGGCTCCAAGGCTGTCCCTCTTCTGGGCTCCAGGGACAAGGGATGCAGCAGCTGACACGAGGAGTTTGAGCCTAGGCTCAGGTGATGCTGCCTGGTTGTGCTCTTTGGGAGCCGTGCAAAGTGAGGTCATTTAACCAGGACAGAAGGACACACCTGCCCCTAACAGGCTTTGAAAATTGACTTCAGATGCGTGAAATGGGTCAATAAAAACAAGAAATGAAACTGATGTCAGAGGTTGTATTTATTTGACAATAAATTGCTTCCTATGATCGAATTCCTCTCTCAGTTGGGAGGCTCATGGCTCTTGGCCAAGGAAATGGGCCTTGCAGCAGAGGGAAATGAGGAGAGAGACTCTGAGCAGGGGACAAGAGCTGACAAGGCCACCAGCTGCTTCTACCTGCCCAAGGTGTTCATCATTAAGCCAGACAAAGATGTAATAATATATTTGTATTTAATTATTTTATTACTGCATGGCAGTATTTTAGATTATAAAATAATATCAGAGCAGGGGTGTACATAATAACTCGCAACAAAAAGCAAAACTGCTGGAAGATTTCCCCTTACAGGTTTATTTTGTCAAGTATTGTTCCTCATTTACATTTTTCGCTCTTAAACTAAGAAAGAGATCCTCCCTCTGCATTGTGAGCAGCACCTTTTGAAGACAAGGAAGAAAGAGTGGGAATAAAATGACAAAACATTAAATAAACCCTGGAGCCCATGCCTCTACTGTTATGTGAGAAGGGGTTTCAAAGGGAAGCATTTGTATTTAGGTTTCTGAGCAGCAGTGCAGAGCAGCCCCACCACCGCTCCTTCCTGCTGGCTGCGGCTGTGTTCCTGACAGAAGACTCGGGAATAAGCCCGAGAACAGCAACCCAAACCCCTTCAGCTACTGAGTCAAAGGAATTCTGCAAGTCACTCCATGACTCAGATCAGGGCTGTCTCAGCCTGGCTCTCCTCCACATCCCTTGGAGATGCCAGATCCTGTTCCAGTGAGGAAACTGCCTCAAGCTGCCACTGACACCCTCCAAAAGGGACCTGTTGCTGAGGCAGACAGCTGGATGTTGTTTATGCTTTTCCTACAGCACACTGCAGGGGGGCACAGCAGAGCCTGGGGGGACACCTGGAGCAGATCCAGGTCCCCCAGGATGGGTTTTGCCAGGAGAAAAATGGTTTGACCAACATCTCTGGGCCCAGCCTGGCTGCAGTACCTGGACAGCTGTACCCATGGCATGTGACATGGCACCAGGATTTTGTTCTGTTGCAGCCTTCTCCAGCTGTAGATGGCACTTGCTGTGTCACTTCCTCACTAGGCTGTGGTCTGGAGGCATTTTTGCTGCTTCCAAGCTTGATTGCAGACTTCAGTGGGGGAATTAGGGCAAGCTTTAATTTTGCCATAGCTCAGTGGTTCTTTATCTTCTCAGATAGTGACACAGTGCGTTTCCACCTCCCAGCTTTGTCGCTGCCAAGGACCACTGGCCTTACTCTGCTCCATGAAAAGCACTCAGTCAGCACAGCAAGGTGAACCTAATGCTCTGGTTTTAATTAATTGCAATAAGATCCCCATCACCACCAGCAGCCCCCTATGTCTCTGAGATATTTGAGTGAGAGAAGTACTGAACAAGGCGAAAGTATAGTAACAGGGGCCTGGCTGGATGCTCTTCACCCCCTTGCCCCACAAGTGTTTATTAAAGGTGAATTCCTGAGGGTGTTTGTCTACCTCTGGCTCACAGAGAAAAAACATTGAAAGCTTTGATGAGACCAGCCTGAGCTTCCAAATTTCTGAATCTATATGAGTTTTTGAACTCCTGAGTGGTTAATACATCCAGGTAAGAGAGTGGACAACTAACCTATGTATATCAACCACCCATACCACCACAGCTGGAGCTGCAGGAGATGATGTGGATCACAGGACACCCCTTTCACAGTCCTTGGGCTCCTTCAAGCCCTTCTGCAGCCCCACTTCCAAGGTGGAAATAGCAGCAGCAGAGGTAGGAGTGCTGCGGGATGGGTACGCCCTCTACCATCTCGTCCTGCCTTTGGGGGAGCAGGGCTGCTGCCTCTCACCCTGTCTTTGTGCAGCACAGTGCCCAGCACTCAGTATTTTGGAAAACAGATGATTTCTGCAATACCAGGGCAGGGGTTTGGCCCACACCATCAGTGCCAAGTTTAAAGACTTAATTTGAGACTGGGGACCACTGAAAGTGGCTTTGTCTCACGAGAGGACCCTCCTGTGGCTGCTTCCTTCTCAATCAGTGAAACACCCTAATCCAAGTCTCTTCTTAATGCAGGATATCACCATATCCACTTTTCCTGGACTTTTCTATTTCTGCTCCCTTTGCTTGAACTCCTGGTTGGCAGGACCTCTCCTAACTTGTGAAGGTGTGGGCTGTCACAAGATTTGTCATTTTTCCTTGTGCACCTTTGCTCTTATACAATGAGATCCAGGCTGTATTTGAAGTCTTCCCCAAACTTTATATAAATATCAAAAAAACCCAGGGAGTTATATCTGAAATATTCTGTGTAAACATCTTCTGAAAGTGAGCTCTCCAGCCACCACAGCCTAACAAATATGATCTCCCTCGGATTTGAGGAAGTGACACAAGTTCTGTATCTTAAACTTCAGAAGCTTTTTCCATTCTGACTCAAGTAATTCTAAAAGTGTAAAGGGTAAAAATCTTCACCTATGGACAATATGGAGGATGAAGGTTTGGAGCAGAGGGATCAGAAATTAACTGGCTGAAAACCACAAGGGTCCTGAAAACATCCAAGCTGAAGAGCTGCTTTCCCCATCTCCCTTCTTTTGTCATTCTTTATGGTCTGAGATGAAAAGAAATTGCAAAAATGTTTTAGAGTTTAATTTAAAATTCGGACGTTACATAACTAGAGCCATAATGAGAATGGTGCCTGGACACACAAGGACAAGAACCTCCTGGGTCTGACATGCTGAGAACACAACCAGGCCAGCTCATGCAGAAGCAGGACAGAGGGAGGGACCTCACCAGCTGTTCCCCACACAAACCTTGTGTAATTAACAGGTGCTGTAAATGAAGCAAAGCCAACATGACAGTCACAGCTGCATTAGCTTCCTTGCTGAGCTCTGTCTCCTCCTGACCAAGTGCAGACATCAGCATCCCTCCCCTTTCTGGGGCATCTCTGAAAGCCCTTGAGCAGCCCAGCTCAGGCCTGGCCTCTTTTTGCTTCCCAGCCTCTTGCAGAACTCACAGGTCTGCCCATTTGGGATGACCTTTGCTGAGCCAGCCTGGCAGTAGCATCCAACAGCTTCTGCTCATCCTGGGAGATGGATTCTCCTTTCCAATCCTGTTTTTGTTCTCTGCTGCTGCACAGCTCCTTTTATGTCAAGCAGAAAAAAATGGATCAGGTGGAAATGCAGGGAAATGAACTCACAGGTTATTATGATGGCAATAGTTTCATTTCAGTCAACTTTATCATTAATCCCCTCTCAGGATCTGTGGTGTCTGCGTCTCCTCCTCACAGAGAGCTGGTAACTCTGCACACCCTCTGTTCCCAGGGACAACTTCCAAGTTCACCCAGTGAAAAGCAGGGGAGTGGGAAAGCCAAGCTTTGCCTGCTGAGTTCTCCTCCCTGGATGTACACAGAGTGTTAACAACTCTTCCAGTGGAAAGATGTATCTCCCCTTTTTTCCTGCCCCTTCTCCAAACCCCTTGCATTGTCTCCTCCACACAGCTTTCTGCTCCCTGCCAAAATTCTTCTTGAACAGGAGCTTCAAACCATTTCCCATAGGAAATTACTCCATTGAGGGGGTCTCCTTACTCCCAGCTGCTGACATGCTGCTCCCAGGATATCCGTGGCCTATTTAAATAAATTTATTCCTCCATCCTCCCCTGCTGCAGTGGGGAAGTTCTCTGTAGTCCCATGGATGTCCTTCCCTTTGCTGGAGTCGGTGGGGGCTGCCTTGGGCTCTGGGCAGTGAAGGGATGATCCATGTCCCTGATTATGACCCATAGTGAGACTGAAGCTCCACAGGGACACAGGGGATGCCCAACCCTGGAGAGGGAAGCATAAAACCAAGGTGACAAACGGCATTTGGGACAGCCACAGGAACGGTTCAGAGGTGGATAGTGATGGGAATTACAAAAGCTTGGGTTCTTCAGTACAGTCCCCATCCCTGCTGATTACATTTCCATGCTTTCCTGCTTCCCCCTGATCTACCCTACAAAGCCTGCATGTGTCCCCTGAGTTGCCAGCCTGGCAGCCCCTGATGATGGGCTGCTGATCCCACGAATTGCAGAGCTCCCAAACCCTTTCTCCTCCCTTCCAAACACATCCCTTGGCTCTGGATGATGCAGGGAGCTTCTCACACATCTCTCAGTTGCCTGGTTACCAGGTTAAGGCTGGTGACAAATGCTGGGTGACAGTTTGCTTAACACTGCTTCCCCCATGACCTGGGATCCAGCCCTTTCCATTCCCAGCCTCCTGTGGTGTCAAGTCTTCAGATGCTCTTGTTCACAGTCTCTTTTTGGTAACTTAACTCCTGAATCCTCTGTTCAGTCTGGTCCATCCTGTAATCTCCAATGTCCTGCAATTGAATTATCTCCTCCCAGACCAACTTCCCCAGGATCCCTCAAAAAACTTCTGATTTAATGCCTCAATTCTCAAGTAGGCTGTTGCAGGAAAGATCAATATTTTTTCTTTCCTCCTGCACTAGGAAGAAGATAAATCTATATATCATTGATCCCATAACTTATAAACCCCCAGCCTTGAGATATCTATCTTGACACATTCACATGTGACCTCATACAATAGGATACAGTCTCCCTGTTGCAACTGTGTGATAAAGGAATAATAATAATAATAATGCACAAAACAACCAACATCTCCTTCCATCACTCATATGCAGATGATGCCCTTTAAACCAAAGCCACCTCTCCTTCCTTCATTTATAGAGTTGAGTAAAATGTGGATCCCACATGTACCCCTAATGCAAATAGGACATGGAGGAGTGACAGGACAAGCAGGGATGGGGTTAAACTGACAGAGAGGAGGTTTAGATTGGATATTAGGAAGAAATTCTTCCCTGTGAAGATGGTGAAGCCCTAGCACAGGGTGCCCAGAGAAGCTGTGGCTGCCCCATCCCTGGAAGTCTCCAGGGCCAGCTTGGACAGGGCTTAGAGCAACCTGAGACAGTGGAAGGTGTCCCTGCCCATGGGACTTTAAGACCACTATCAACCAAAATTTTGCCATGACTCTATGAAATAAAAGATGTCTTGAAATCCAGATTTCCTTTTACGTCTAGAATGTGGAAGTTTTCATATTCCTTAATTTCTTTCTGTGTTTTTGTCCTTTGTAACACCATTGGAGATGCTGAGTGAATACATCTGCTTTTCCAGCTCCAGAACTCCCTCTCAGAGAAGACAACTCCAAACATTAAATTCTCCCCTCTCCTGGCCCAGTGAGATCCTGCTGTGCCTCCCACCCTTCAGAGCATCTTCTTCCTCCCAAATGGGGCATCCATCACCTCAGAGCCAAAATCACTCTACAACTGAGTGGGCTGTTGCAGAGAGTTGTCTCAGGCACTGTTGAAGAGGCATTTGTCCAGCTGCAACCAGAGTGACCAAAACACATTCTATTCGTCCCCTGCTGAAGCCCAGAATTTTTGGATGAATCTGAGCTTAACTATTTATAATTGACCTTTGCACAAAAGAACATGAAATTTTTATAGCCTAAATCCTCATTTATTAACTTTACTGGAGTGTAAAATATTGCTGTTTGCTATAAATTTGTACCAGGACAAACAATATATATGCTAATTAGTGGCTGTGCAGCCTTTCGGGGCGTCTGTGCTCACAAGTCCTTTCCACCAGGCAACAGAGAAGGATGGAACAGACAAATGACAATTGAGAGGTGTGATGCTCTCTGTTCAACCGGTGGAGTCTGGAGAGGTGAATTAATGGTGTTCATTATAATGAGTCCATTTCCTTTCCATTTCCTCTATAAATTAGCCCAGGTGCCATGCTGTGTCCCTGAGAGAGCCCATCAGAGGCAACCTGCTGAGATGCACCTGCAAACCCATCGCTCTGGAGTTCTTTTATCACTCCTTATTCAGCTTTCCCCTTCCTTTGCCTTCCTTCAGCCCATCTATTCATCTTCTCCATTCTGTCTCCTCCATCTTTGCTTTACCTTCCTTTTAGCCTTTTCCCTATTTTCATTTTTGCACGACTTTATTGTTTCTTCCTGCCCCTCTTTTCCTATTTCCTCTTTTTTCCCCCACTTTCCTTTATGTCTTCTCCTGCTTGGTTTTCTTGCCAAACATTATCCTACTAGTACTTTGAGGATCTCATTGTTACTTTATAAACTTTGGATCACCCAAGGACACATATCCCTAAGGCTCATCAAAACTCAACATGAAATAGAACCACGGAGAGAGGGAAATAGAGAATGAGATGTGTTCAGTTTCCTGTGGCTGAAGTAGCTATTTCATGGTTAGTTGGCTTTTGCTGCCAAAAAATAAAGTGGTGGGGATAATAAAGGGAGCCTGTTGGAAACATCTCAGATTTTCCAGGATCTGCAGCTGCATCTGATTTCCTGTTTCCGTGTTTGCCCTGGAATGTCAGCAAATACAGGCTGGAAAAAGGAGTGGCAACCTGCTAGGAATTAACATGGATGCTCACAACAGTGAGGGTGGGGAAATGGGAGATCAAAGCCTTCTTAGGGCTGAGTGGTCACAGGATTCTGACATGGACCTGAAATGATGCTCCTCAAAGTCTGTCCTTCCTCTTCTCCTGTTTCCCTGCACCTCTCCAGTTCATTGTCTGCACGATGCAACAGGACACCCATAGGAGGAGCATCCAAAATTGTAATAAAGCTCAATCATCTGTGGGGACGGCTCAGATCAGAGGGGCCAGGACCAAGGAAAATCCAGATATAATAAACCCAATTAAAAAAAAGGTGTGCATATTTCTCCTGGATACAGATTCCAGATGCTGGTTTTCATGGAATTTAGACTGTGCAAGGAATCTAACTGAGTTCATTGAATTGTGGGAAATTGCTAGGGATTTTCCATCAAAATATTTGCAAAGTGGTAGTTGGTTTCTATCAAAATAAAAAAAAAAATCAGCTGAAAAATACCAGCGTTGCAGAAATTGCTTCAACATTTCCTTTGAAGTAGGCAGGTACAAGCCCTACTCTGAAGACCGTGGGAGAGAATAATGTGCCCCAAAATATCATTATCATGAGGCAAAATGACATACCTGGAGGATTTTAACTCAAAATATTTTTTTTTGCATTTTCAAACTATCCTTTAACTATTTTGCAGCAAAATTGCATTTCTGTTCAACTTTTTCTGCTATCAGTCTTATGGGTACATTGAAATACCTCAGAGGGGAAAATTCTGCATGTGAATCAGGTCTGTAGTCTGGTATAAATGTTAAATAAAAATATCTCCCTAGACCCACAAGCTTTCTGCTTCCTAGGGAGTAATATAAACCCTGCTGTGAAGCTGTCCTTGGGTATTTGTAAAGGTAAATAAACAAAAAAATACTTAATTAACAGAATGTTTGTGTAGAAAAAAAAAAAATAAAATCAGTTCATCAATCTCTTTGAGTTTATACATATTGAAATAAAAATCTTCCTGTAATGATTTTTGTTTTCTTATTTTTCCCCACTAATTTTAACAAACTTTTAATGAACACAACAATGTACCAGAAGCTCCAGGGTTTTCAATTCTAACAGACAGTCTGCTGAAGCCACAGCTTTTGCTTCCTTCTCATTTAAAGACAGGCTTCCACCTAAAGCATAAGGTTGAGTTTAAGGAGAAAATTATTTCAATGAGCAGGAGACGGGATTTGGGGTTGAAATCTGTATTGTTTTTATTGAAATTTTTACGTGCGGGTGTCCCCTCCATAGGGCAGTTTACCCACAGAAGAGGGAGGACGCAGTGTCTCTGAAGCAGAGACAACTTTGGGTGGATTTTCTCTCAGTGTCAGTTGTTTGGGAAGTGTGGTCTGGGTGGTTTGACAAAGGGGAGGGACACTCCTTCTCTACTGCCAAGGCTCCAAGCAGCCCAAAGGGAGGGAGCAGAGGGAACAGTGGTTAAACACCCACTGCCTTCAGAGATTATGTTTTAAATTGCTGGTCACGAGAAAAATTCTGGGCCAAATTGTCTGCTGATGTAGCTCATCTCAACTCTAGCAGAGTTATAGCAGGAGAGATGTCAGCTGGAGCCAGAGCGTGCCCAGCTTTCTGTGTTCAAACAGCATGAGAATGGCTAAAAAATGCATTAGGTTGTTACAAGTGTGTTTCAGATTCTCATTTATGTGTCTTGTCCATTTAAAATCTTTAGGTTTTTCTGGGAACATGGTGGTGGGGAGCTGTGGGTTTGTTTTTTTTTTTCCAGCTGCATATACAGAAAAAAAAAGCAGTGCATGCTTTCCTGACCAAAAAGAGAAAATAAAAGTATTCCTTAATATACATCACTAAGAACTGGGGATTTATGTGAAAGATCAAAGCAAGCTGGGACCATTGGGCAGCAGGATGAAGGAAGAGATGTCTGGGATTGCTGTGTACAGGGCAGTGATATGGAAGTACATTCCTATTAATCTCAGGGTCACCAATACTCTCTCCAGTTTCCTCTCACTGGAACTCTGCTTTACATGAAAGCAACCTGGAGATCTCTGTGATCACAGAATGGTTTGGGCTTGAAGGGACCTTAAAGATTATGTAATTCCAACCCCCTTGCCATGGATGATCTTATTGGCACTTCTTTACACAGCCTCAGCAGAATTGTTAATGACCCAAATTATCACCCTCAAGCATTGGACTGGCCCAAATCACAGATGTGGACCTGGCAACTTCAGACCCTTCATTGTGTCATCGACTTGGTATTAGCTGCTACATTAAATTCATCAATAAAGAATTTAAAAGATCTTCCTTCCATCCTTTTTATTGTCATATAGGAACTGCATTATTCACATGTCTGGACACTTAAGCATAACCTGAGTTTTACGATCACTTTCATTCCATTTTTTTAAGGCAAACAATATATCAGTGAAGGCATCATCATAAAAATATTGACCCTGTTCATACCCGGCGTAAAATGCCATTGATTTCAGTGGGGTTGTGGGATTTGGCTCACTGCTATAAACATTTCCCATGAAGTCCTATTCAACAAAGTACCTGCAAACCCTCCTTACTTGTGCCTTACATAACCATGGTGCAGCAGCAAAGCCTTGGGGACATTTTCCTGTGTTGGGGAGCTGCTGATTCAAACCTTTCCCCAGCTTTATGCAACTCTCCTGCTTTACCTCTTCCTGGGATGACGTGCTGGAGCCAGGGGAGAGTTGGATGCAGTAAACATGTGGACATGGGAAGGTTCCTTCAGCCCAACTCCCTTCAGTCCTGCTCCCACACAGCTCTGCCTCGCTTACTCCCTACACCTGAGGCAGATGAATGTCATGCAAAATGCTTTCTCACTTGCTTTCAGCTGCAGAAAGTGGCCTTTAAATGTAATTCTATCCCCAGTCAAATTAATAGTGGCTAAGATTGGAGCAGCTCAGGCAGCTTCAGAGCTGGACAGCGTTTCTGGACCACAGTCAGCACCTGACAGGCCTGGCAACAGCGCCCAGCTCTGAGTGCTGTGAGTGAAGAAGGCACTGCTTGCCTTGACTTGTCCCACACAATGGCTTTGCTGCCACTGCTAATACTTGAACAATGTGTTTGCCAATTACGTTAATAGGAACAAGTTCCCTGGAGCCCCAGGAAAAGGCTGAGCGAGCCCAAAGTGAAAGAGATGCTGCTGCTCTGGCTGCTCTGCAGA
>NW_008246054.1:7178268-7191049 GCF_000691975.1 Corvus brachyrhynchos
GGAATGATGCTCCTCTTTTCAAAGGTCATTGTGTTTCCAGCTCCTTTTCACTTCAGTTCAGAACTGGAATTTCCTCTCCCTGGGAAAGCAGGGACAGCTTGAGAGCACCGCATCCCTTCCAGCGTCAGAGCACACACATCCATGTCCACATGCACATCCTGGCATTGGAAATTGGCACAGACCTCCTCACTGCTTTTCTTGTGAAACACAAAGTATTGCACAGCTGGTTTCATGGCATTTAAAACTTCCATTTGGAGCCATCCAGGAGCTCAGCCTCACCATTACATATGTGCTCATAAAGCTGTCATCATGGATTGCCACACACTGCCACCACAGTGCCCAGGTCACATCTCCAGGAAGAGGAAGGCCACTTTCACCTGGGCTCCATTCCCACATCTGGAGATGTTTTTAACATTCCTTTTTATCCCTGAGACAGCACCCCTGGCTTCTTCAAAGAAGCAGAAAATCCTCCTGCTGTACTGAAGTCCATGGTCTCCCTGTTCTTGTTTCAGGTCCAAATGCACATTCATCTCCACCCATTTCCTAAATTATGCCTGAGCAGCTTCCATTTGTTTCCTTCTGAAACTGCTCAAAAATTGTGAGTTTAAAAGTTCACCTCCAACCTGGCCGTTAGTGGCTTTGGTTCCACTTAGGAGAAACTGTGAACAACAGGAGCAGAGAGGGGCAAGTGAGAGTCCAGAGAAGGAGTAAACAAATTAAATGCCAGCAGAGCTCTGAAAGGTATTTTCAAGCTCAAATAAAAAACACATCTTGCCCTTTCAGTTTAGAAAAGAAATAGGTGGTTATTGGTTTTTTTTTTTTTCTTTTTTTCCATCCCTCCCCCCCAGTTTTAATGAGTCATCCTTAAGGAGCTCAGTAAGGTGGTTGTGGAAGGGATAGATGGAAGTGAAACTATAGCAAACTGACAAACTAAAATGAAGAGAGTACCAAGATCTGGCAGGCTGTCCCTGTCCATGGCATTACTTCTTCCTCAAATGAATTCTTCTTGCCAGTGTTTCCCCTTGGCTGTCCTCCTCTCCCAGGCCCTCCCCTCTCCATAAATCAATCTTGTATCTCTGTGCTTTGGTCCTACGTCCTTTATCCTTCTTCTCTGCCTCAGGCCAATGCTTCTGGTTTTCACAACCATCTCTGTGCAGAGTTTCTTCCTTCAAAATCCTCAGTTCCAGTCCTTCTCTCAGTTCCTGAGATGCCTCACTCCTTCCCTGACCTATTCATGTTTATCAGCAACATCATGGATCTGGCAGTTTTGCCTTTGAATTAAGGCCTTTCAGAGATTCCCTCTGACTTCTCATTTCATCCCATAATTCTATTTTCTGTCATTTTATGGTTTCCTCCCTGTTGTCCTCTCACACAGGCTGCCCTTTACCTTCAGCCCATGCTCCTCCCTCCATGAGCTGCCCATCACAGCTCTTCCCCTTTTAGCCATTCAGACTCAATCTTTTCTATATTCCAGAGTAACACCAGCTTGAAGACACTCTTCTGCTTCAGGGTCCACTGGTTTGCTGGTATTATATGCACCATCACGCCACGCTTTTCTCTCTGGAGCTCACTAAAGGCATCTCCTGGGTGACCTCAGGCTCAGCTCTGCTCTCCAGTGCTGTGTTTTGAAATCCCAGCACATACATAAGGGAATTTCTTCCCTCACATGATCTCTCTCCCAGTGGCTGGCTCCTGAAGCATGAGATTAGGGGAAATGGGAGGTATAAAACCTCACTTGGAAGGGAAATGTAAACAAACCCCAGCCCCAGTGAGGACATAACTGGAATTCCCTGGTGAACACCAGGACCAGCTGGGCAAGGAGGGTGAGCACTTCACCACTGCCAAAGGGCAGGAGTCAGGCAAGAGTCCAGAGGAGGATTGCAGGGAAACACACTGTTGTATATCTGGGCAGGTACATACAGATATATAGCTGTATTCATAGATAACAATCTATAAAAAATATTTATAGATTCTCTCCCTTTATCCCACTGAATTGCATCAATATTAGTTTTAGCTGGGATCCAAGAACAGCAGCATATCTGCAGCCAGATCTGTAGCCAGATCTCAGCAGCCCAAGTGACAGTGGGCTTGGGGACTTAAAAGTCTACGTATGTCTCAGGAGACCTTGTTTCCAGCCTTGTTTCCTGTACATCCTCAAACTCCTGAGTGCAAAGGGCTGCTGTACAGAAGGGTGTTTCTATGGACCCCACTTTAAATGCCAATAAAAGACCCTTATGAATGTCTGCAGGGAGAGCAATTCAGATCAGTGTCATACTGAGAAAACCTTGTTTGAGAGCAGGAGAAATGGAAGGACATTAGGCTTTTCTGCAGGTTTAATTTGGAAATATTCTGAGCAAACTGTGATTTATGCTTCTTCATCAGGGCATTTCATCCAGCAGTAAATAACTTGTCACAACTTCCCTACTTTTAGTTTACCCATAGCCATTTGCAATCCAGGGAAGGAGGGGTTATATCCCCTCTCCCTCCTTAAGAAAGAAATTAAACAATGAAATGAGCTGGTTACCACGTCCTGCTTTGCAACCATAAGAAAGTTTGCATTCTTGTGTTGCTGGGAGCAGCTGGGCAGTGCTATGAATGAGTGGGCTCATCACTTCATCCTTCAGAGCCTTGCAGATGTCTGAGAAGCTTCTCAAGAGCCCAGTGGAACATTTAAAAGAGAAGCTGCAGCATTTTCTTTTAGAGCTGCTATTCTGTCTCCAGTCACTTATGGGAGGGAGAAGCCCTCTCTGGCTGTGCTACTTCAGGCTGGAGTCCTCAGGGAGCCTCCATAAACATCGCTAACAGGACACAGCCTAATGAACCAGGCAGCATTTCAGGATTCCTCCTGCTGTGAGGGCAGGAGGGTCCTGCCCCAGCCAGGCCACAGCCCACCCTGTCCCACTGACAGTGTCCCAAGGGATGGCCACTCCACACCTGCCTCTTTGGGAGCTCTCTGGACTGGACACCAAAGGAATTTCTCTTCCCACAAAGCATCCTATTACTGAGCTGAGCAGAGGCAGTTTGTGGATATTTTTCATTCAAGCAGCAGCTGAAGGAGCTTCCCTGCCCAGTGCTGCTGTTCAGTTTGGTGCCATCTAAAGAGGCTGTCCCTTTTGGCCCCTCAGCCTTTCATTCATTGCCCACTACAGACCCCTCTGCCCACCTCCTCCTCAGCAGTGACTCTGCCAGGTCTCAGCGCCAGAGAGGTCTGAAAAACCAGACTGGGCGTCTCACCAGACATTTGAGATGCCTGCCATTAAAAACACCCACTAATTAAATTTCCCTCTGGATTTATTATGTACTACTGCATGACAGTCATCTTCAAGAGCCTCTTCCTGACTTCCTCCCAGTCACCAACCAGAACAGATGTCTTTCTTACAAGGACTGGAATTTTGGGTTTCTCTTTGCACAGGGACAGAAGAGGAGGGGGAGGAGGGGAAAAAAAGTTTAAATTAAAAGAAATATAAATCCTGAAGTCTTGCACACCACCAACCATAGCAATAGCATCTCAAAGCTGCAATCTCCATCCTCCCTGTGCTTCTCTCCAGGGAACAGATCCCTCATCATGCAGTGTGTCACCGCAGAGAGCAATGATGTGCCCCTTCATTATTGTGGCTGCTTCTAACTTTGGAGGGACTTCCATGACATTCCTTGTTATTCTGAAAAATCCCAGCCCTTGGAGTCATGTTACTTTGTATGAATCAAATCAAGCTTTCCCATTCTGTCTTTTAAATACATTAATATTTTATTGCTTTTAGAGATGACTCTTATAGGCCTGCAACTTTCAAAGATAAGTAAGGGAATTTATAGAAACTCTCCTTATTTACTAATCTTTTAAATAAAATATCATTATCCTTACAGTGAACTCTTAATTTTTTGTGAATTTGTCACTTTTTGGGGCTGGAAGTGCTACTACCAGCTGTGACCAGTTCAACTTACTCACCACAGTAAATGCTAGCTGTAGTAATAAAGATTAATTAGTAAGATGGATCATAGCCCATAAATGGCCTTCTTTAAGATACCATCCAGAGCTCCTGGATCTCTGGGAATGAACCTGAGGGCCAGGGAGCCTTGAGCAGGAAACCCTCTCAAGAGCCTCATCTGCAGACAGGGCAGGTGAGATTGAGGCTGGCAATTTCAGCAGTCCTGGAGAGAGAAGTGGAGATTCCATGACATCCATTCACCTTTCACTCTCTGGTAATGATTAATTATCCCCTCAAAAGTAGGTTTCACCTCCTGGCTTTGTGTCTCCAGGAAGCCGCTGTGTGAACCCTGTTCCTGTGTGTGTTGTCACGCTCTAATCCTAAACAAACCTTCAGGTCAATGATAACATCCATCAAATGACCACACAACGTGAAAATCCATTGCTGGGTGTATTTTTTTTAGCACTGCTATTGAATAAATTAACCAGGTAGCACAGCGGTAACCTTGGGATAAATTATTAGGTGGTTTTATTTTTTATTTGGGGAAAAAAAGAGATGACACAGTTTTATCATATTTATAATAAAAATCATTGACATAATAAAACACTCCCATCACATCAGTATTCATTTCTGCAAATAGAGCTCTGACGTTTTATAATATTAACATGTGCTATAAATGTCACAGATATATTAAGATTTTTCAGTGTCTCTAACCAAAAATATAGAGAGATGACTGAGGAAGAGATGACTAATTCTAAAAGATTAAAGAGAACATTTTCCCATGCAATTAAATAATCTGCTGGTGACTGAGCTGAGGGTAACACACAAAAGTCCGATTCTGTGATTGTAATTTTTACCACCAGCACAGAACGGCCTGGAGCTCTGAGCAACTGGGATATTGGGAGAATTTGGGCATGTTAGGAAGGATGTGAGCTGATGAGCTGGGCAGGCTGTGCATGGCATTAGAGGATGGCTACACATGCTGGGGCAGTTTGGACAGCTCAGGACGCTGAGAAGGCGCTTTGGGCATCTCCTTGCACTGGGAGACACAGGATGAGGGCTGGAGATCTTCCTCCCATACCCTGGAATGTTATCCAGGAAAAAATCCCTGGAGCAGCTGCAGGGAGATGAATCCTGAATGGCACATTTGCAGTTCCTGGGAATGCCAGGGAATGCCTGGGAATGCCAGCCTGTGGCACAAGCCGCTCCTCTGGCAGTGGGGAAGAGTCCAGCTCACCAACAGGAGCACAACTGGAATGTGACAGGGACAGCCAGGGCCAGGACACGGTGTCTGCTGGAACAAAACCTCAGGGATGGACTGTCAACAGGGCTCTGCCAGGAACAGGAGCCCCATTTAATGACTGAGAAACAAACAGTGGGCAAGGAACAAAGCAGTCCCTTGACACCATGACTGATTTTTCCTAAGAAAATCTTCCCATAGTTCCTGAGTCCCATCAAGCTTTTGTGGAACTTACAGATTCTCCCAGGCCTTGGGCTCACAAAAAAGCTCTGTGCTAACTAAGTAAGTTTATGTTTCAAACCCAGCAGATTCTGGGAGGAAATCCAGAATAAATTAACATCTAATAATAATAATAATTTAATCAATAATTATGAACTCATTTGTTCTTCAAGTTTGAACTTCCTACATAATCCTGTCTGAGAATTTCATCCCATGATTTTTGCATTACATCTGGAATTTTTGTCTTCCTATTTTTATCAGAAGGAGCTATTTGTGTTTTGAACAAGGTCAATACAGATTTTTTACACCAGCACAGTTTGTGGCTCAATTATGGGGACTTTTCCTCTTTTAACCAACAGTTAAGGCAGTGCAGCACCTGAAATACATTCCCTGGCAGCTGACAAATCAGTATTAATTATTTCTCCTCCTCCATGGAAATTACATCTATTTATACAATACGTAGTTTCCCTAAAAAGCTTACTGCAAAAGGGTGGGAGAAAAGAAGCAAACTGTAAATCCTTTTTATACATCTATATCTATGGATATATCTGCATATCCATATCCATCTGCCCATCAATCTTTCTTAACCTCCTCTTTTCCACTGAGATGCTGACATCTTCAAAATGTTTGTATCAGCTCCCCAAATGAATATCACAGACATTGCCAAATTTCAGTTCACAGGAGAGAAAACGTGTGTACTCTATTTTATTAATTTATATGCAGGGAAACAGTGCTGGTGGAATTATGCCTGCATAGCTAGAGGGGTAGGGAAGGCCTAAATAAATGTATTCCTAGGCAATTGGAGTAACGAGTTTTAATTAGTTTTGCAGCTTCGTCTAGTTATGTTTTGCCAGTGTTGCAGCTCCTGGTCTTTGATTGGGAGCAGGCAAGGGGAACTAAACCCAGTAATCAAGTTACACACACACCTTTTTGACCTTCAGCAGTGACACCCTTAGTTACTGCAAGCTGGAGCATTTGTTTAAGGCTAATTTGATCATGGGAGTCCTCCTGGGGTTCGTGCTACAGGTCTTGAGAGGGGTCTGGCAGGGGTTATTTTGTCACTTGTCAAGGTTTCCTCTCCCGGGAGTCCCAATTACAGCCATGGCAGGGAGGTATAAATTTAAATCTCCAGGCTCCACGTTCTCTGCAGATGAACTCATTGGTACCCACAAGAACTGTTCCCATTATAAAATATCACGTAAAATGACAGAGACCTTGGATGGCTGAGAGCAGGAAAAACAATAAACATCCCACAGAGAGGAAATGAATTTCTTCTCCCCCTCCTGCCTTTCCCTTTTGCTCCAAAGTATAATAACGGGGAATGTTTGGATTGCAGGGGCTGCTGGGGCCATGGGCGAGAGGAGGAGGGAAGGAGAAGCAAAGGCAGCAGAAATGGAGATTTTGTACTTACTAAAGCAAGTTATTTTTCAACCTGCTCACAGCTCGAAAGTTCACCACTGAATTATTAAGTGTGGCAGGTTTAGAATCTGCTTCAGCAAATAACAGCTATATTTCTTTGGGAAAGCAGGGGAGCCCAAAACTTGGGACTGTGGGAAAGCAGAGCAACTCCAGTGTATGGAGCAGAGCCAGAACCTTGACATCATCCCCAGGAGGAGGTTCATGGTCCAGAGTACTTCACTTTGTCACTGTCCTTCCCCCACTGTGGGCTGCTCGTCTCCTGCCTCACCTTGTGGGGAAGAAGGGATCATCTTGGAGCTGGCAGCAGGAGAAGCAGACGGAGTATGTCAGAGGAACTGGAGCCATGTGAAGACTTCTCCTCTAAAGAAAAGATCAAGATTAACGGACTGATAGGGGTAGAAAAACAAGGTGATGTAGCTAATCTTACACTTATCTAGGTGTTGCCAAAAATCCCATTTTGCAAACAGAAAACACACAATCATGCACGTTCCTGTCCAAATGACATGAGGGGCAGAAATGCCATCTCCCTCGCTCTTATCCACACACTACACTTGGTTAAACCAGCCACTGCATAATAACAGACCCTGCTGATCCCTACAAACATCTCTCTGTTTATTCTTTGACTGCAGGTGCAACTCTTCCCATGGCTGACCTGGAAGCAAAGCACCTTGAGGTTTCCATGTGGTTGTTACACCATTGGAATGAGAAGAAAGCTCTGAGCTGCTCCCGCAGCTGAGCTGCAGGGCTCAGGCCAGCATCACTGAGAAGATGGTGTTTGATTCACACTGTGAGGATTCCTCTTGCTACTGAAGTGCTGAAGACTTAATTACGTTTTTAGATGATAGCTTAGATCCAGGAGCACAAGCTGCATTGTACAAACAAGGGAGCTGACTCAAGCAGACACCCGAGACAGCCCAGCCCAGCCCCCTGGCAGCGATGATTGCTTTCCCTGTGAGATTAAAAAGTGAAGCAACATGAAGGGCTAGTGTGTTTCACAATGAATTCTGATTTATCAAACATGATTAGTGGGTATGAATATGGATGTGATTTCTTAAACCAAAAGAAAGTTTGTGTGATTCATCCTTCTTTAAAAGATTAATTTAAACTCAAGAAGCTGTAACAGCCATACAAGTTGATTGTGTGAAAGTCAGGAAATACAGGAGAGAGGGAGGAGAAGATTTGGAAAAATCTGCTAAGCTCTAGCAAATCAACAGTGTCCAGGGATTTACTGGTGTCTTGTACAATTAAATACAGTTTTAGAAGAGAACAGAGCTGTCTAAAATCTGTTTTGACATTTGTTATTAACCCTTGTGCTTTAATTTAGTGCCAGGAGCTCAGGTTTGAGGGAGGGAGTTCTATCTCAGCTGTGCCATTTGTCTTTCCTCCTTTTCCCCGCAGACACAGCCCTCAAGGTGTGGCATCAGTTCCCATCTGCAGGAACCGTACTGGACATTCTTTATCACAGACTTCCCAGAGGCCAGTGATCTTCCTCCAGATGCTTAAACTGGCCTTAGAGCTGAATTACAGCAGAAGAGGGGCATAAAAGAGCAATTAGGGGCCAAGAAGAGGCCCAGTGTGGTTCTAGCAGGGCTGTCTGAAGATGGAAAGATGGTGTTTTCCAAGTGTGGAGCTGAGTGTAAAGAGTAAGGCTGATGATAACAACAAAAGCATTTGAGAGCTGGCTGCAAACCCACCATGTCCTGGACACTGGAGAGTTCACCATGGCTAAGCCCAAAATTCCAGGTTTTCTGCCCGAAAGAAGAATGAGTCTTGTTCTCAGATCAGCACAAACACAGCCAGTGCCCACTTTTCTATGCTGTGGACAGGAATGAAGAGCTGCTCCTCTGTGTGATGACCTCATCCCTCCAAGCAATATCCCATTTCCCAGGATGGGCTCTGGCAAAGCAGACAAGGTCTCTGCTTATCTCCATGGTATCTGAGTGTCTCGTTTGTTATAGAAACAAACAACTCATTTCAGAGAGAAGTTACGGTTGCTAAGTGACAACAGTGTACTTACTTATCACATCATTTGCAAAGCCCTCACACTTAAAAACAGGGACATGAATGATTAAGGACTCCTGAAACCCTATACTGCCCACATAATAAATATATGTTTTTAAGCAGAGTACAAAGAAGTGCACTTTTTATTTTGACAAAACAACCTCATGCTTAACCTCTGAATTGTTTTCTTTTTTTTTTCCTCTTTTATGTGGCATTTTTATTTCATTGAAATTGGTGTACAAACATTATCTTTTAAAGAATATTCTTAGGTGGTAAATACCATTAGTTAGTTGAAGTATTTCTAAGTACCATTACTGTTAAGTGATACTGAATTTGCAATAGGTGAATATGTGCCCATATTTATACTAAAAAAAAAAGGATTTCCATAATATTGTTTGTCTTCAAATCAATATTAATTTTGTAGGTGTATTTCACATTTTTTAAAAAGGGTTTGCTTTCTGTTTAGATTCTAGAAGCGATGATAGAAAATCATCTCTCTTGGTGCAGAATTAAGATTGTGGAGGAATCTTATGACACGTTTCACTGTGTGCGAAAAACCAATTTAGATAAAACCCAAGTTCATCTAAAGTCAAGAACTTTGACGTTACCTTTGGATGGGTCAGGATTTAACCTTTTATATGCTTTATATAGGGCATAAAAGATGTATGATGCTGTTAATTATTTATCCCCTGGCTTTTAAGCACTTGTGTTTTGTACCTAATGTGATGGGGCTGAGGGAGCAATGCTGGTACTTCATTGTAACTTGTCGGAGGAACAAAACTGCTGTTTGTTTCAGGATTCCCAAGATCACTCAAGTGTTTATTTCTGCCTTTCTATTTTTTAATTCTGTGTGGATAAATTGAAATCCAGGGTCTGCCTTCATTTGTAGCTTAGAAAGGTGTGAACCTACACCACTGGAGGAACCTCCCATGTGCTGGGAGCTTGGGCCTGAGTGGGTTAAACTCAAGTTTGTGGCCAACCCTTGTTGAGCTGATAATCACAAGAACCCAAAATCTTCTCCTTGCACTGCCTTTGAAATTGCTGAGGATGTGATTTCCATCAGGGTCATGGATAAGTCCAGATTCTTGGGCAGTGACATTTTTCATGCCTCTCTCTGAGCCACACCGTGGTTGAGATTTCCAAGCAGTCAGGATGCAAAGGAGAGGGCTGATTTTCAAAATCACTCCCATTCCCTCACCCCTGCCATTACCGCACTGGCACGTAGAGTTGTGAAAGGATTCGGTGCTCACTGAGCTGTGCTCTCTTGAAAAATGTGTCCACTTGCTTGGAGGTCTAAATGGGAGCTGGGTAATGTCACTTTGGTTGCTGGAAGAATTAGTCAATGACAAAAGGGCAATCACAGCAGGTCTTCTCCATTAGCTTCATCTTTCTTCCAACAATATCAATTATGGAAGCTCTAGCCCAAGGTTTCAAATAACAGCTATTTCTCTACAATGTTATATTATTTTTTGCACATAAAAATGCCTTTTGCATGAACCACTGTCAAGGTCTAATCTGATCTATTTATCTGTATTTACGAGGCACTTATCTTCTGTAGCACCTAAGAGCTCCACATGAATTAATAGACAACACTCATCCCAGTACCACAGAAAAATCTCCTGGACTAATATCTTCCCTCTTGGACCCCAGGGAAAATGAAAAGCACTATTAAGAGCACAGCCATGCAGGGATCAAGACAAACACCATGTGCCAAAACCTGCTGTCAAAATTCTTGTGGGTACCAGTGGGTATGACACCAGCAGGGGCCAGCAGGGGTTTGTTCTCAGCCCAGCACTGCTGTTAGCATCACCTGTGTCAAGTTAGGGCCTGGCCTCCCCTTGGTGTCACCTTCTCAACACGGGTGGTGTCCCCCCAGACCAAGAGTTTCTTGACACAGATCCTGGGTTCCCTCCAGATGTGGGGTTTCTATAGCAGAGAAAGGAATTCTGATTTCAAACCTGCCCTACAGCTCCCCCAAATCTGCTCTACAGCTCCTTGGTGCCCACAGTGCAAACCTGGGATGGGTGTGGGGTAGCCAATTGATGCCTTCCCCTGTAAGAGAAAACACCTGGGAATTCTCCCCGAGGAAACCATGAACTTTTCACTGTGTCTGGGACAGGGAGGAAGAAAAGGGAGACCAGGAAAACCCTTGTCCCTGTGCTTGGGGAGGGCAGACAGCAGTTCTGGAGGAGGCTCTCCAGGACTCTGCACACTTGAGGGCTCACTCTGGGTTTGCTCTGCTGTGATTCAAGAGGCTCAGTCTCCAAACAAACAAGGACTTAACTGAATCATAACTAAAGCCAGCACCCGCATATTCCCCTTCCTCCTTTCAAAGCATTTGTCTAGTCTGTATTTTTAGGATTCCATTTGCCTCTGATGAATAGTTATGGCACAGAATGGAGAGAAAAGTGTCTTCTTGTTCAACAGCTCCTTATCCTTTTCACTCTCTACCACAGGCAGAATTTTCCAGCCAGCAAGGGGCCCAATGCCCCTTATTCCTGAATTCTGCCTCTGGACTGTGTGATATGGCTGGACAAGAGTGAAAGAAAAGTGGAAAGAAAATATCAGCCTTTAACACAGCAGTAGATAGATATATTTTTAACACCAAACCAGAATAATTTCCAGCTCTCCCTTTCCTTCATCCTTAATTTCCCTAAATGAGACATTTTCTGTGATGAATTCTCCCCAGGCAAAATAAAACCAGGTTTTCTTCTGATTTTGGTTGCCTGGGTCAGGCCAAAACTGCCTGACAAGGCCCATACATCACAGGGCAGGCAGAAGTAATGGGGGAACTGGGAAGAGGGGGAGGTGGACAGCACAACAGGAAAATTAAACTCTGCATATAGAAAGGAGAAAATGGAGGGATTTTGGTGAGGAAGAGATAAGGACGTTTCCACTGCCAAAATTCCTCTTGAGAAGTGGTATTGTGTGGGAGAGAGGAATGGCTTAATGAGAGGTAGAAGCAAAAGATGTTATAATAGAGCCCAGGCTGAGCTCTCCGTGCTGGAAATACAGGTATCCAACCCCAGCTGAACGTGGAGCAGGTTCTCAGCTGCGAGAGAAGGCCCCGTTCAGAGCAGCTGTCACTACAATCTCCTAATTGGAAATAACTGGAATTCTGTCTGCAACCACAAAGGAGGAATGGCTTAATGAGAGGTAGAAGCAAAAGATGTTATAATAGAGCCCAGGCTGAGCTCTCCGTGCTGGAAATACAGGTATCCAACCCCAGCTGAACGTGGAGCAGGTTCTCAGCTGCGAGAGAAGGCCCCGTTCAGAGCAGCTGTCACTACAATCTCCTAATTGGAAATAACTGGAATTCTGTCTGCAACCACAAAGCCCTAATTAGCCAGTGCAGCCTCCACCAGGAAGCATCTGCTGCCATCTCCAATGGTTCAGCCCCCACCGCTCCCTCCAGCCACCAACTGGCAGGAGGTGCCCCTTCCATCCCCAGCATCCTGGGCAGCTGAGAGTGCAGAGGGAGCCCAGGGAGAGGCAGGAAGAGGGAAACAGCCCTGGGATGCTGGGGACAGCCATGGTAGGAGGGTGGCCAGGGTTTAGAGGAGGATGGAGGGAGGGAGAGATTGGAGCACCAATTGACGGTGGCTGTTCCAACATCACATGCCATGAAGGGCCCTGGGAAAGACTGCTGGAATTAGGGCTTTTTGCTGATTTTGTTCATGGCTCCTTTGTGCTGCTCATATGTGTGTGTAAAATTAAGTTGGGGGGACAGCCATGGTAGGAGGGTGGCCAGGGTTTAGAGGAGGATGGAGGGAGGGAGAGATTGGAGCACCAATTGACGGTGGCTGTTCCAACATCACATGCCATGAAGGGCCCTGGGAAAGACTGCTGGAATTAGGGCTTTTTGCTGATTTTGTTCATGGCTCCTTTGTGCTGCTCATATGTGTGTGTAAAATTAAGTTGGGGCTCATTTATTTACTTCTGGTTTTGCATGATGAGGAGGAATGGATAAAAAAATGAC
>NW_008246054.1:7191072-7197359 GCF_000691975.1 Corvus brachyrhynchos
AGCGGTTGAGCCTTTTGGAGTGTAGTTTTGGTGGGGTGGGGAACCAGGAACAAATGACAATTGAAGATATTTGTAGCAGGAAGGGGTGAGTGCCCACTGAGTCTTGGTGGGTGAGAGGCAGTGAAATGTTTGCTTGTGGAAGGACAGGAGTCCTGAGAAATCTGGGGAAGCAGATCACCCTGGGATCATGGATTTGCTTCTTCACATCTCCCTGTGGGCTGCATGTGCCACATTCAAGGGTTACAGCTTCACATCACCAGCATCATCCTACTCCCCTCTACGCCTCTTTGTGCCACTCAGATGGAAAGTTGCTGGCCAGCTGGGCTCCCCTGCTCCCCAGGAGTCCTCCCACCACAAAACAGGCAGAGCCAGCTGGAAAACTAAAGGTGGGAGGGGAGCCCACCAGGCAAATGTGAGTTTGCAAAGCCTTCTGTGGCCAGTGCAGCAGAAGCTAATCCTTCCAGGAGTCCTGGGTTGTGTCTTGTGAACAAGCAGGGGATGAGTGATGCTTTGGAAACCACAGGCCCAGACTCTTGCACAGACATCCCCCTGTATGGAAGAGGCTGAGAAGAAATCAAGTGATTACTACAAAATATGCTGTGCACAGTGCTCTGCAGTACCTTCCCCTGTGCATGCTCCAGGCTTCCTTCCTTCCATCCATCCACCAAAGTACTGAAGTCCTATAAATGGGGATTGCAGACAGCATATGAAGTAATTTTTACAGCTGAAAAGGAGTACAGAGTTAACAGATGCTTTTAAAGCACATTCATGTAACCTCAGTGCCTTGGAGCCATTTTTGCTCTGGAATTGCACTCAGAGGTTTTTCATCCTGGAACTTGGGAGACTAAAGACACCATGGAGAAGTCTGATGTCTCTTGCTAACAAATTGGATCAAATTGCCTGGGTGCTCTGCCTGGGGCAGATGCTGCAGTGAAGCTGCAAAACACTTGGGAAAACCTGATTCCCTTCTCTGTGATATCTCCATGATGCTGGGGTGTAGGGTGGAGGAAGAGGGGACTTTGCTGGCATTTCTTTGGCGTAACAGATTTTAATAACTAGTGAGTTATTCCAGCCTTCCTGGGGAAGTTTCACCCATTTTGCTTCCTACCCTGGGTCTTAATTAGCTGAGCATGTCTTGAAGTGTGTGAAGTTCAGCGCTTAACAAACACAAAAGTGATTTGTTTTCCAAGCCTCTTGAGGATACCAGCTTACTCCTCTCTCAGCTTCAGACAAGAGGAAGGGGGATGAAGAGCCTTTGCTTTCCTTACAGCTGTTATCCCAGCACTTTATAACTCTGATGAGATCAAGGCTGCTTTGTCCTTAGCACTGTGACCAAAGGGATCGTCCCTGTCTTAAAATGGTTACTCAGCATGGAACAGGTGAGATGGGAAAAGGAAAGCCAGGATCAGCAGAGGCTGCCATCACAAGGGGGGCTGAAAATGTGTCTCCTGAGGCACAGGCTGGTTTTTAAGCCCTCAGGGACCCCTTTCTTTTAGGCTGTCAATATCTACTCACAGAACACTGCAGGTTTCCCCTGCCCAGGAGTGGTGATGACTGTCAGAGGGTGGGAGAAGGGAAGAGAATCTGGAAACCAATTTACTGTGTCTTGTGGATACTTATATGCAAAACTCACTTTTTTTCCCCTGAGATGTAGTCATTTAAAAAATGTTCTCATCAGCTCCCCAAGTAAATATCAAACCAATTGCTAAATTTGGGTTCACAGGGGAGGGCAGGAAACTAGTGACTACCTCGAGTGCCAAATGGCAACAAGGCACCTTTAGGGAAAGCTGTTGTAGTTGATGTTCTAGAGGAGAGAAACAGGAACACTGGGGATATTTGGGGCTAATTTATGGGTGCAGGGGGAAGCAATTTACAGCTCTGTAACTGAACTTTCTCCCGGTCTATCTGATCCCAAACTGACAGCTTGAGGTTGTGTACTTATGCTCATGAGAACCCAGCATAAAGCAGCAGAAGTCCAGAAAGGACAGAGCTTGGAAGAAGTCTTCCTCACTACAGCAGAATTCAGGCCACTGTACATACGGTGCCTATATTTCCTTTCCTTTTCTTCCTCTAAATCCTAATCCAGTCTCCAGTTCACGCAGTTCAGGATATTGCTTTCCATTCCTGGCCTCTGTTCTATAGATCACACTAATCCTATCCATAAATTAGTTCATTTAATGAACATCAAGCACAAAACAAACAGCATGATGGTGTCTTTACCTGGCCATAATCCTGAATCAATACCATTTCATTCTTCTGTCTAAATCAGCCCTGATGATCTGCACCACATTTAAAGTGCTAATGGTCCATGGTTAAGTGCTTTACAGATGGGATCTTGATGGGAGATTGGGGCATTTTCTGCCTGTATATGTGAGATTACCAGCATTCCAACAGCTCTCCCACACTACAGACCATGTGTGGCCTGAAAGTCCACATCATTTGGAAACTGAGCTTTTCTGTCCTTGCTAATGAAAGCTGAAGGGGAAAATGTGCTTAGGAAAAGCCTGAAACAAATCTTTGTAACTATAGCTGGGTATAACGTTGGAGGTGAATTTTTTGTTTACTGTAAAAGTAATTTCAGGGTGCAGGAAGATTTTCACAAATTTGTTTTGACTCCCTCAAACAGCTAATCTGGAAACAAGAGCAAGTAAGACAGATAATATCCCATTTTGGCATTTTAGAAATGAAGAGTCTCTTCAAAAGAAAACAGGGTTTTTCTGTTATCCAAATTGTATTTTTCTTGAGCTTAAGGATTCCCAAAGAAAAAAAGAACTTTACACTTAATGGAAAACAAAAATTTTCAACTGAGCCCAAGAGAAATTCTGCTTCCCTTCTGTTTTCAGAAGGAATGACTAAGAGGGTGGGGAAATGAATAATCTCTATCAGTTTAGGTGAATATTCAGCATTTGTTTTACCCCCCTGCTTTGCCCAGGAAAGCACAAGAGCAGATTTGCGGAGACACTGCTCCTAAAGGATGCCCCACTGCAAGGAATCTAGGAGTTTTGAGGCATGAGGCTCCATTCTTTTCTCCTTTATCCCTTCACAAACACACTGAAAACAAGCTTTATAAATCAATCAGACACCAAGGACAGAATTGTTTGCTGAGACACACATGCCTCCTGCCTCATTCTTGGGGACAAGGCCTCGGTGCTTTCGATGCCGATGCCGTGTGGGTGCGACTCATCCCCAGCAGGGATGTGGCAGGGAAATCACTTCCCATTTGGGAAGACACTCCATTAACTACACTCGACAGGAGTGTGAGGACAGAGCTGGTGGCCCTGAGCCACTTGTTAGTCAAAGAAGATTGCAGAATGCCACAGTTTTGTTATGAGCATCAGCAGAGGCAACAAAGGACTGGCAAGTCCTGGAGGCAGAGAAGAGCCCAGGAGGTCATTCCCAGGACGGCGGCTCCTCAGACACTTTCTGAGGTGGGAAATTACAAAGTGGGAAGATATATTTTTGTGCAGGCAAAATATTTCCTTTCTCTCCTGCTGTCTGGTCTTGCTCTCTACGAAAATTAAATGTAACGTGAGCAGTTCAATTTTAACAAGGTCTGGCAAAGAGTTATGCAAAATTTTAAGCAAAACTGTAGTCACTTGTATTATCCATAATTATTTCTCTTTGCTACCAATCAAACTGTAAAGACAGCTACTGTGGCCCCCCTCCTAATAATAATAATAATAATAATAATAATAATAGTAGTAGTAGTAGTAGTAGTAATAATAATAATAATAATAACGGAAAGTAAATAAAGGATATCAGTGTTTTTCACCACAACTTGCTACCAACACTTCCCTGTTAATTTTCAGAAGAGTCAGAGCAGGAAAAAATGATGTGAGACTGACACATGTACCGTGTCCTGTGCTCAGGAGATAGGAACACCACCAGATTTTATTATTCTTACAATCTCTTAGATCAATGTAGCCATCACAAGATTCCTACAAAGCATCCAACACCCTCAGCACAACTTGATGCAACATTCCCCACCTGCGTGCAGTTACGGATGGGCTCCAGCTGCCAGAAGAAAAGCCCAGGCTCCATATCTAGGGAATAAACTGGTAAAAACATGAAAAAAACCAAGAAGAAGCTGAAATGCAAACCCATGCTAAGCCATTGGTTATTTGGACTCCTTGTGGCTGTCAGCCAGCTTGAAAAAAGGTGATATTGTAGGAAATTGCAGTAGACACCTCAAGCAGAGTTTTCCTAAGCAAAAATAAATGCACAGTGGGGAAGGAATCCAAGGCTGAGCCATGATGGGTTGTAGCAAACTCTGCTGGCAGCACTCCTGCACAGTGGATATACAGGGGAATGCATGCGAGCAAAAGCACCTCGGTTTGGTGTGTTCCCAGATGCAGGTGAAAGGAAAACCTCAGCCTCCCATCATCATTTCAGAGTCCTCAGCTGGAGTTCCTCACTGGTCTCACCAAGGTGGATCAAAGTTGATTCTGGTTTCCCATCCTTTCCTTTAGGCTCAGGGGCACCCTTGACCCCATTGCTCCCTAGAAATGGGTCTCTTGGATATTTGGAGATGGTTTTTGGATAACCCTTCTTGAAAAAGTTCTCAAGTTGGAGGCGGAGATATGGGAAGGAACACAAAGGGCTCTGACTCTATTCAGCTGTTACCCACCCTGATTAATTTTCCAGCTAATGATTCTCCAGACATGGTGATGTATAGGGCTCTGTCGGTGACAAAAAAATTGAACCTTTACTAATTAAGTAGAACATCTTCATAGGGTGAAAGGTTTTGCTAACGAAAGTAACTCACAAAGAATTATGTTGGCTGGAGACTGCAGCTGAGATCCTACAGGGAAGGGAGGGAGAGCAGTATAAACTGTTCACTGCAGCTGCCAGGCCAAGATTCAGTCCCAGGTTGTCTCTTCACAGACACCACATTTCCTGGGCTCCAGCCCTGTCTCAGAAGCACCAGGCTGACACTCTGTGCTGCATCCCTGACTGAATGATGGATGCTGTTCAGTGGAGCAGCCTGCACCCAGCGCCAGCAACGAGTGTTATTTGTGGCAGTCGGTGTGTGAGGACACACAGGGTGGCACGAGGCCCACAGTGGTTCAAGATGTGATTTTTCTGTGTTCCCTTCCTATGGGTGTCACTGATACCATACAGTGGGTGCAGGGCACAGCTCCCTCACCTGGGCAAGAGAACAACCTCAAATGTAGATCAGGGTGAGTGAGAACATGGCCTTCATGACAGTGACACATTGAGGGCTTCACATTTTAACTTTTGCCTCTGTGCTGGGCACTGGTGGGGCCACACCTTGAATGCTTTGTCCAGTTCTGGGCCCCTCATCACAAGAAGGACATTGAGGGGCTGGACCGGGTCTGGAGAAGGGAACAGGAGAGCTGAGGAATGGGCTGGAGTGTCAGTCATGTGAGGAGAGGCTGAGGGAGCTGGGAAAGGGGCTCAGCCTGGAGCAAAGGAGGCTCAGGGGGGACCTTGTGGCTCTGCACAAGTCCCTGACAGGAGGGGGCAGCCGGGGGGGTCGGGCTCTGCTCCCAGGGAACAGGGACAGGAGGAGAGGGCGGAGAAGGGAACAGGAGAGCTGAGGAAGGGGCTGGAGTGTCAGTCATATGAGGAGAGGCTGAGGGAGCTGGGAAAGGGGCTCAGCCTGGAGCAAAGGAGGCTCAGGGGGGACCTTGTGGCTCTGCACAAGTCCCTGACAGGAGGGGGCAGCCGGGGGGGTCGGGCTCTGCTCCCAGGGAACAGGGACAGGAGGAGAGGGAACGGCCTCAGGCTGGGCCAGGGGAGGCCCAGATTGGGCATCAGGAGGAATTTCTTCACTGAAAGGGATCCTGTCAAAGGAACACATCCCAGCAAAATCACAGAGGAGGGAACTCTGCTCTGCTCTTACAGAAAGAGCAAACTGACCTAGTTTTTCCTCCCAGCAAGCTCTGGAAAGGGGCTCCTGAAATGAATCAGTGGTGATTTCCACCTGAAGATACTCCACAAGTTCTGCAGCTTTGCCTCTTTCCACTTCCCTCCCCTTTCCAACCAACTTCTGAGTTGCTGCAATGTGTTCCTTTGTAATTCTATTGTCGCCCTTTCACAGAGAGATTTGTGGTGTTTTAACCCAGAGCTTACATTAAAATATCAAAACTTGCCATTAAATATTTATTTTCCTCAGCTACTTGTAAAGGCAGGAGGAAATTGGGGGGAAAACTGTCAGAAAGCAGCACAGTATTCACATTTTTTGAAGAGGCTGTTTATGGCTATGTTGCCTGAGGGACCCTGCAAAGACAGAATCACAGAGGCCATGGTGTTTTTCGCTCCTT
>NW_008246054.1:7197383-7199953 GCF_000691975.1 Corvus brachyrhynchos
GCCTTTTTCTATTCTAGGATTCAGCTTGCTGTGCTCAATTCTACCCTTTCTATCTCCTGTGCAAATCAAGATTAACTCCATTCCAGTCAGTGATGCAGCCAAAGACACAGATTCTTAGCTGGATGGAAATATGGAATTGACCCTCACCTGTGTGCCCCTGGACAGCCCTCCTGTGACTGTCCCTTCTTCTCCTCCCCTGTGATGGAAACCAAGTGCAGCTCTGCTACAGGTATTAAATAAAATGACATAAATGACATTAATAAAAATGACATAAAAAGTGTGACACCTGTGTCAAGCCCGAGGTCTGCACTGTCTGCACAGTCTGCTGCAGCTGCACATGGAGGTGGGGAAAGATGGCAGGAATTATCTTCAGAGGTAGTGATGCCTTTTCCTGGTCTTAAAATCAAGAGTCAAACACAGTTAGAAGAGAAAAAGGGATTTTACCTTGGTATTTATTTTAAGGATCCTTAGGTGCACTATGTCCGGGTCGAACGCACCAAAATGCACAGTGCAATGCCCACCCCCAAAAGATCTGGTATAACATTATAGGTGTTACTAATTAGCACATCTATCAAAAATTCCCCAGTGAGAGGCTCGAGTGAGCCCCCCTCCCTAAGGAACCTTCCCCTGGATGGTTCTATCTCGGTTTACAGAATGTGTTCTGGAGAGGACCTTGGGGTCTGGGGCACACTGATCCCTAGCTATGCAGCTTCTAAAATGTTGAGTCTCTTAGCTGAACAAACAAGTCCAAGAATGTAGGCAAAAAGCACTAATAAGAATACAGAAGTTGTAAAAAACTATAACAGGGTTATAAAAGAAAAGGCAAAAAATCTTCCTAGCATCAGTAGAAGGCAGCAAATCATCATTAGACAACACTTCCTAGGAGGAAACTACCATGGGATCTCTAATAACACCAAGTGCTGGGATCTCCGATAACACCAGACACCATCCAAGAGGCTGCTGGGACTGTAGCTGGGAATATTTTCATAAATTTGCCCTTTACCATGGCTGTAAGGGTTTTCTCTGTAATTCTGATTTCTTCTATCCACAATAACAACTCCTTCTTCCACAGACCTCCCTCATGACCAGGCTGAGAACTGCAGGCAAATTGCTGCTCTTTAAGAGCAAAGATTTTTACAATGTGGGTGGTGAGGCCCTGGCACAGGGTGCCCAGAGAAGCTGTGGCTGCCCCTGGATCCCTCGCAGTGTCCAAGGCCAGGCTGGACAGGGCTGGGAGCAACCTGGGATAGTGGAAGGTATCTGGGACTGGATGACCTTTAAATGTCCCTTGCAAGCCAAACATTTCCAGGATTCTATGGTTCCAAGACCTGTGTGTGATAGCACCGTGCATGCAGCACAGACAGACACAGTGTTCCAGGAGCCCTGGCCACTGAACAATTATATTTCCACTTTCAAGGGGATTTGGTCTCCAGCCACAGAAAATAGAACATTTGGCTGTTTTTTCACTTCTCTCCCAGACACACTCTCCAGTGTCAAGCCCTCCATTTCTGGGGTGCGTAACAGCAGCCTGCTCTGCTCTGTGCTCACACACGTCCCTGGACACGCTGCATTTGCTGTCACCTGATTTTCAAGGCTTTTCGTTCCCATCTGCAGGTGACAGCACTGAGAGAGCCAAGTTATTATGGCCACAAAACTCCAACAGTTTGTGAAACAGCTGCTGAGCACCAGCAGCAAGCACAGATCTGCTGGAGCCTGTTCTGCAGGAATTCAGGGGACACAGCCTGGCTATGGGGTAAAGAGCAAGGCTGGAGCCCTTGCCTGCTTCACCTACCCTGAGTGTGAAGGTCAGGGAAATTTTCTGGATGCGGAGTTGGAACAAATGCAGCAACACCAATATCAGACATTTTGCATTCAGCATCCCAAAATTCAGGCCTTTGAAACTTGGGATTTGAATTCACAGAGGCCATTCAGAGAAAGGGAAGACAGCTGATGTGGAGGATGCTGGTGTGGAAGCTGTTGAAGATTCCATCTCTAATATTCCATCATTTTTTCTGTGTTACCTGGTTAAAAAACTTCCCTCTTGAAAAAACAGCACATAGTGCTGACATATGTTAAGTGGTGATCAGAGAAGAAATGGAAAGAGAAGGAAAGAAAAGTGTTCCCCAGAATCATCTCAGCTGCAGGAAAAATCCATTCACAGGTGTGAAACTTTTTTGCCCAGCCTTGGAAGCTGTAGCAGTGCCAGAGCAGAGGCTGTGCTGCAGTGTGGGATGTAGGGAGTAAGGAAAGCACTCCAGGAAAGAGAGTTTTACAGCAGAGATGGGATTATTTGGATTTTCCACCCCATTACATCAGGTGTCCTTTTCCCTCTCTATCGCTCCCTAAAAGGGTTTATAATATGTAATTTGCGTTCAGAAAATTAATCATCTCCTGGTAATTTTTAAAAATTGCATTCCTATTCAGATATGACTGTATTTTTGGTGGGCAAAATTTAAATATTTCACCCCCAAGTCCAGAGACCTCAGTTTCAAAAGATCCTTCCCTTCCCTTCCCTTCCCTTCCCTTCCCTTCCCTTCCCTTCCCTTCCCTTCCCTTCCCTTCCCTTCCCT
>NW_008246054.1:7200006-7218210 GCF_000691975.1 Corvus brachyrhynchos
CCTTCCCTTCCCTTCCCTTCCCTTCCCTTCCCTTCCCCTCTCTCTTTCTTTCTTTGCTCCGTTTTGTCACAAAACAAATGAGCACAGAAACGACAATACCAAGCAGATACCAAGCAGACACTCCCTAAGACATTCCATAATAATAATTAAATGAATTGTTTTGAGCTGCTCAGCTCTTTGATGTGTTTCAGGTGGTTTTTTTTCTCTTGTCTGTCTGGGAAATGGGGAAGACTCTGCCAGGTGCTGGCCCAGGTACAGGGGAATAAAAAGCAAGATTTCTTTGAGACACAAATAGGATCCACCTTGTGCATGACTCAGCACCTCCTGTCAAAATTTGGCCCATATCAAGAGGAACACAAAAGGCTGATCACAATGAGCAATAATCCAAAAATACGCTGGCAAGAGGTGCGTACTGTGGATTTCAGAGCAAGGCATGACAATTAGAGCTGTGCAAGACAGTCACAGGGACAAAAATAGATCCCATTCCAAGTGGAAGGTGCCTTTGAAATGTGGGATTTGCATTTTTTTGTGTGCATGCTTTCAACTCAAAAATAGCACCTTGGTTCAGTAGAATGGGCAAAGTGTGAGGATAAACCCAAATATTATTTATTTTAACAATAATAAAAACATTATTTTTAAAAATAATAAAAATCTGGAAGAAACCCAGGGCTATCATTTGTGCAAGATTTAACACAAAGGATTGTGCTTTCTTTTGTTTTCCTTTAACAAATCTATTTCTAATTCTAATCACTGTAAGATAAATACTCCCATCCTTTCAGCAGTTGAAGACATCTTAGATGAAGAGGATGCCCTGTGATTCAGGAACCCATATGCATGCTCTTGATCTCCACTGACTTCTTGGGGAATTAAATGCTCTCAGTTTTTTAGAGGTATTTAAGTACCTAGTGTGACTCTCAGATGCACTTCAGAGCCTGGCAGCTGTACACAGAATTCTTTGCGTGTTTCTCTGTCTCTCTGTACCACAGGTGATGGGAATGGCAGGATTTCCTTGCCTGCAATGAAAAAGACAGCAAAATCCTTAGCTAGTGCACACAGGATTTAAAGACAGGTATAACCAGCAGCTTTGAAAGAGCTTGGTTAAAAAACAAATTAAAAAATTTTAAATTCTCTGCTTTTCACTCACACAATCCAATCTTTTGGCTTTGTCCCACTGGCACCTGTGCAAGGAGAGAAAGAGGAGCTTCCTGGAACAGGGTGTCCACCCAAAGTAGTTCAAAGACTTTATTTGCAATTCTCATTATTAATATTTCAGTCTGGATTATAAAGATGCTTCCTGCAGCTCCTGTTTTGACTCTTTCAGCCCCATTCCTAGTTCTGTGCTTTTGAAGCCATAAGCCTTTAGCCTGCTGGGATGGCCCCACAGGTTCAGCACATTAATCAGCTCCCACTCTATTTCTCTCACTGGAAGGGCAGGAAATTTCCTTCCCAGTGGCTCTGAGGAATTGCCCTGTTTGCAGGCAAAGTCCCACCCTGGATGCTGCAGTCCTTGTCTGGCTCCCTCTTCCAACCCTCCAGCACTTTCCAGGTTCTGCCTCAAATGAAAATGTCTTCATGCTTCTGTGTTTATTCTGTTACCCGCCTCTAACAACATTTTCCAAGGTCTCTTAGGTGCCTGATGCACCACTAAGATACACAGCTGCTGCCTGAAATTCTACCATTTTCCACGTTTTGTAGAACAGCTCATTACCAAAGGGTGCTCCTATGCTGACATTTCTCTCAGGAGTTCTTCTCCCACTTTCTTCCAGACCTTCAGAAAAATCTTGATTCCTTTTTGGTGCTTTAATACCTCTCACTCCTGGGTTCTTTTCTGCATGGAGAGGGTGAAACAGAACTTGCTCATAAGTGAAAAAGGAATGTGTTCCCATTGCTCTTGAGACCATTCCACTTATGTTGCACCTTTTCACTGGACTCTGTCAGTCCAGCGATCTCTCCAGTCTTGGGTACAATTAGGTACAAAAATCCTTAAAATAATCCCAGGAGAGCAGTGAGGAAGGATACACAGACAAATCTTAATGCTGAAAACATCCATCACTTTCCCAGCTTTCTGGGGCCCACATATTCCCTCACCTTTCATTAGAAAAGAAATCCCTTCCAGAGTTTGGATTTGATTCCACCCATGGGAATGTGTGGTGAGGCTGGGTCTGAGTCTGATCAAGACAAACAGCTCTGCTCTCTCCCCACTCCCCTTTGGCTCTCTCATGTTCTGACATTTCTTTGGAGAAATGGGGTCATTCTGGAGTATTTTGGAAAGAAGTAGCTGCCACATTTCACAGCTGAAAGGAAGCTATGGCCAGGGTGATCTTCAGTGCTGATAGATTTTTGAAGAGACACGAGGTTATTATTGAAAATTTGGCCACATGTGCAAAGATCAGCCCATGAAAGCTCAGCGTGATGAACAAACCTGACCTGGGTGTTAATGGATGAGGCCTGCAAACCCATCCCCTTCTAAAAGAACAGTTTTCAGGCCAATCAAAGGACAATGGTGCCAAGTTCCAAAGCTTGTGCAGCTCACTGCAGCCTTGCCTGCCTTGCCAGCTCTAAAACATCCTCAGAGCTCTGGACAGATGAGAGAGGAGAGAAAGGGTTTAACAGAGCCCATGGGGCATCAGTGACCAAACCAGAGCTGCCTTTTGCCCACATATCCTTCCCATTTTCTCCTCCCCATGTTCCTGTGGCTATGGAAAATGATCAAAACCAATGTGCTGACCACCTTAATGTAGATGGAGAGTATTCCCGAAGTGCCACCTTCAAGGATCCTTGCATTTCATTTAATTAAAGATTATATCTCATCTATTGCATCAGAAATGCTGCAGACAAGCTCAATCCCATCCCATCCACAATGGAAAAGGCAGCCCAGAGAGCTGCTTTGGGAAGTGTTTGTCCCATGTGTGCTCTCTGAGAGCATCTCAAATGACAATTGCTATAAGACATCTCTGACCTGAACAGTCCCTGACCACCACTCCACAGAAACCTTCTCCTCTGCCTCTCCTTAGCCCATCAAGGGAAAGACACATATTTTAACACCTTTTAAAAATAGTTTTTGGGTGACAAATTGCATGAGACAAGCAGAGGAAGGGTGTGGTGTTTGGGGCTCAAATATGAGATAAGAGAAATGTCAGTGCCTATTTTTTACCTCGCCTCAGACAAAACACATGCCTCAGAGTGGCCATTCACACTTGGGTTTTTTTCCCTTCAGCTGTTTTTGTAGCACTTCGGGAATGCTTAGGTAAAAAGGTTAATTGTCATCACTTTCTACACTTCCACCCTCATCACTGAACCACTTGGGCCTCAGGAAGTTCAGCTTTTCAATTTCCATTTCTATGTGACCCTTGAGCACTTCTGAATATCAGGAAGCTCAGATGACTCAGCTGACCTCTCTTTGTAACTCCATTTCTGATTTAATTGTCCATACTGAGAAACTCTGTCCCAAAGGATCTCCAATATTTCAATCATCAGACTCTCTAGGCCAAGGAGCAGTACCTAAATCCTTGTTTATTCCAGAAGTGTGATGGGAATTATGGACTATTTTTTGAAGTAATGAAAGACGTCCATTGATACAGTGCAAGGTAGAACTGGAGTTAATCTGAGTTCACCTCGAATTGAGTTATCCAGAATAAACCCAAAGATAAAGCTACCTTTACCTCTGAGCCAGCACAATTTTTCTCCCTCTTTCCTTCTCTCTTCCAACTTGACAGAACGGCAGAAAACCAAGATAAAGGAGAAACAAGCCACCACTACCAAACCTCACTTCAGCAAAAGCCAGCCCTGGAAGTTTGTTGCGCTGTCAGCAGGCAAAGCAATACTGAGCTTTGAAAAATTAATATGATGCTCACTTGCTGTCTAGTTCCTCCTCTGCTTGTCAATAATTCTGTTCATTCCACGAATATTAAACCTGTTTGCCAGAGCCCTTAATGTGACAAGAAGCTGATGCCTGAAAGCACGATTACTTTCAACTACACATCATATTTAATTTATTACATAACCTGGTGTTATTGCTTTTATTGATGAACTGTACAGTGTAAAATGATTATTTGTTAAAGATTTCTCTGTAGTAAAGGAAAAAGGAAAAAAAAAAAAAAGAAGAAGAAAAAGAGAAAAATCTTTACTGCTCCAGAAAGCTGCTTGTAGATGCTTTTCTGAAAAGATTCAGGACTGGGAGTTACTATTATTACCTGATTTTTGGCTCTTTGCACTGCAGAGCAGATCCACCTTCCTCCATCACTTAATTCAACCCCTCGCTGACATAGGGACAAGCAGCAGAGGAGCAGAGGGAAGCTTTTCCTGATGGGATGATGTATGTGGAACTCTTCCCTGCTCTGTGCCATTAAATCCAGGTACTTTGTTTGGGCAGGAAAATCTAAGTCCCACATCTAAGCTCGAGCTGCATTTTCTCCTTTGTTTTCCTGTAATGTGATAAGAGCTTATTGGTCTCTGTCATTGACACCCAGGGAGTGCCTTGGCCCAGCTCTGACGCAAATATTCTTCTGATGCTGCACATGGGCAAAATCAGAGATGAGATTCCTGCCTTGAAGAAACATTTACCCTGATTTGGGAAGGTAGGAAACACTGGAGCTTGGTTTGTGCATATGAGGAGCAAAGGAGCAGAAATACATTGGAATTAGGGCTCATATGGCAACTTAATTTCGATAAAGAGACCATTTCTTTGGCTTCCAAGCTGTCCCGTGGAGTGGTTGGTATTTTTATGGATGCTAAAGGGAGCAGATATCCTGGGTGACTACTGTGGATGCTGATAGGTGAGTCACTGGATCATCCCCACTGTCTATTTTTTATTTTAGGATTCCAGTTCAGAGGCAAAAATGACAATGTGAGAAATGTCTCATTTGGGCAAGTCAGCACTGAGAGGTTGTGGTCCTTCTCCAACACTTCAGCCCCTGAGGACAGGACACTGAATAACCCTCTGGACCTTCCACTGAACCTCTCTGGATCTTGGTTTCCTAATTCTAGACCCACAGACTGAGAATATCCTAAACAAAACTGATCACAGCAGGAGACTGCAGAGGAGCCAAGAGGTTCCCAGCAGAGTGTCCCAGCAGAGTATTTTAGTCCTGACACCATCCTCTTCCAAAAATACATGGCTTTAATTTGTTACGAGGTGGGGGGGGTGAAGCTCACTCTATAAGAAAATGGATTAAAAAAATCAAACCACAAAGGAAATGCACTACTCACTCTCAAGTTTTAGAAATTAATTATCTGCTGATTCCTGAAATTGTGATATTAGCTGGAGTTTTATCTCTTACTTCACTCAGGTAGCAACACAGCATTTTGAACAGAAGGAATTTTGAAGTCTCCAAACTAAATAGAGACGTCCCTCCCGATTAAGAGGTGCTCTGCATTTCCACAATGCACTGGGAGAAACACAGTCTCAGAAGGGTTCTTGGGACAGTTTGATACTGAAACAGATGTAATAAAGAATTCAACCTGCTGCTAGAGACATTTCTCTGGCAAATTGGTTATAAACAATAACTAGCGATGACACTGATATGAGAAGCAAGAATTAAGAAATTAAGGACACCTGGCTTTGGATACATTTCTACTCACGGCTGATTGCAAATACCAGCGGAGGATCTTGCTGCTTGGGCTTTTCTAAAATACCTTTTTCCCTGTTGAGTTTTTATTTTCAAGTCTTGGACCTCATGCTACAGCTTCTTTGTTGACCAGGAACTTCTCAGAGGCTCTGATTCCACGCAGCATGCAGAAGCAAAAAATGTGATCACTTTCTTTGCAGAAATAGATCCAAGCTCTATTTCACTGGGTGAAAGCAAATTTCAGGGGTAAAAAACCCCAGAAATATAAACATTTCCCAGAAAAACTCAAATAATAGGAATGATTCAACTTTTCCGTTTCATTGCCTTCCTGACCCTTGCCATTCTCTGCCTTCCAGACGCCAGCAAGATCTTAAACAGGATTCTGTGAAACACAAGAGACCTGCAGCCTCAGATCACATAAAAGGAATAGAACAGGGGGAAAAAAAAAGAAGGAGAAAGCAAGCTAGAATAAAGCAGATAAGCAAACAAAAAAAAGTGAGCTTTAGACCTGGTAAGATTTTTAGGTGGCCCAGGGAATTTTGCTCATCCCCAAGACATCGGTGTTTATATGAATAAGGATCTTCCTGCTCTGTCATGCGAGCACAATTTTCCTTCCTTCCCTTTCCCTGGCTCCATTCTCTCTTTTTCTTTTCCCTTCCATTGCTCTTAAATAGCAAAAATGAGGCTTCTTGCTTTGCAGAGGGCCTACTGAGCCATGCAGGCCACCGCAGTGTATTCTTCCCAGCCAGCTTTGCCAAGCAGGCTTCTGGACTGTGACTCGTTTTTCCCCAAATCACTGCTCCTCCTGGCAGACCAGCCAGTCCCTCCCACACTCCTGCCTGGGCACAAATGCAGGTCCCTGCCTGGCACAGCCATTCATCTTCTGAAGGACATGAAAGATGCCTCACTGACACCTGTTTTTCTTCTCTCAACTCCCCATCCCTCATTCCAGCCGTCCACACCGAACTCCCAGGTAATTAAAAAGAAAGCAGATATGGGAGGTACAGGGTTTTTTGGTTTTGTTTTTAAAACTCTCCCTTATCTCTGAGGAATTTACTCAGGAGTTGGTTTCTCAATCCCTTTTTATTCCTTCTCTGGTGATTTGCTCCGTGCTGGGGATGCGGCACTGACCTCCAGCAGCAGAACTTTCAACTTTTGCTTTGTTGCCAGTGCTGTCCGTAAGTGCTTTGCAACTCACTGAAAACCCATTAATTCTGTCTGAGCCCTATCAGATTAAAACTTCTCTTCAAGTAACATTTCAAATATCAGCTGCTTCGCCTTAATATCTTTCTTCAATAACATTTCTCCCAGCTCCACACTTACACTCTGCTCCCCTGGGTGCTTCCCTTTTCTGTGAGTATTGTTGATTCTTTAAGAGCACACACTCTCCACTCCCTCTTCCCGATAGTGTTCTCCACTGCATCCTGCTCTCTCCTACTTCATCTCCTCTTCCTCTTGCCCGTATTCTATTCCTCTTCTGTGAGGAGAAGCAGCAGGTCTTTTCTACATTTCCCAGTCCCAAATTTCAGCCCCAGTAGAGACTCACTGTTACCAGAGACTTCCCACTTGGGAAAGAACCTACCCAGCTGCTTGTTCATCAAAACAGCAGCCACAGAATTTACTGAGCCATGGATGTAGGAGCACAAAAATGTTTCTGAGTAACCCTGAAGACCCATCCCAGTGATTCAACCAAGACATCCCTGTTTCCACTGGACTGAGTTCCAATCTCTTAGGGCCAGATTTTAGCTCCAGAGAACAGGGAGGCTGTGAGGTGTTTCACACCCCACCAGCCTCACTGACAGGCCTGAGCTGTAACTCCACAGCCTCTGTCACAAGGCTTTTGTGGGTGGTAGCTTGTTTTTGTTTCCATCAGTGAGCCCCAGAAGTTATGGATACAGCATGGAGACCATGACTCAGTACATCCTCCCCTTCCTCAGCCAACACCTTCCAGATTTGGAACAGCAGAGCTTGGACGTAGGTTCAGTGTCAGCAGGCACGGGCTTGTGTAGGAGACAAAAAGGGATGATAAACACTTGATGCCATTAGAAACTCTCTTCTGACATCACTGAGGACCTTCCAACCTCTGCCCAGAAGCAGAAATTATCCTGGAGTTTGCCATAGTTTCTCCTTTCTATGTTAACACTTGCCAAAGTACTCTTTTAAACTTGTCCATTCCCTTAATCCTTCTCCCCTCTCGTGCTGCTTGCCTGGTAGAGGTCTGCGTCTCTGGGGTGCAGGAGGCTGGGGCAGTGCTGAATGACAGCCAGGCTTCATCCAGGGAAACAGGACAGAAGCCAGCAAGAGGCAGCAGTGTGGGCAGGAAAAAATGGTGATCACCCATAATAACCATCTCTCACACAGGAAATCTGTGTGTTTACCCAGGGAAAGACAGTGGGAAGTGGGTTGGGAGAAACCAAATGCCACAGGGATGGAAGGGCCAGATCTGGGTGAGATCGTCCTGTTCTTGCAGGTCCCTACCAGCAGGGGATGGGGAGCAGCCCTGGCCTCATGGCAAGGCTGGGTGGGACAGGGACACCTCGAGCCACCCTGAGGAGCTGGTCTGGGGGACCTGAGCAGTGTCGAACAGGGGGGACTCTAAAGCTGCTGCTGAAGAGATCACTCTCAGTTCTCATTCTGATACAGCAACAGCCATAACCCCACAGCCAGATATCACAGACCTTTGGCTTCGTTCATGTGCTCAGGATGCTCTTACCCCACATGGACTCAGAGCTCACCCCCACACTGATTTCCAACTGATGGTCCTCCAGTCAAACCACCACAGTTTCCAATTCCTGCTGATTCCACGCATTTTTGGACATGGTGCAGCCAAGCATTAACACACAGTCAATTCTTTTTCCTGGGTGACTGAGGCAATGGAGTTTGGTGGGGCAGAATTGTCTTAATGTGGTCTGAAATATTCACGAGGAACAGACACAAATCTCTGCATATATTTCCTTCAGTGCATTTGGGGAGAGGTTCCCCACAGAGAGAAAGAATACTCCATATGGATTTCAACCTGTGCAAGGTGGAATAGACTCAGTTGAGTAGTTTGCAATACATAATTTATCAGAGGAGTTTATCTTCTATTTTTGCTCATGGTACTCCTCAGATTGTTGTGGGTTTTTTTTCCACAGCCCTTCATTATTCAAGCATAGTTGGGGATATGTGTAGATAAAACTTCCAAAGATTTCTCTGAAGAGGTTTTAGTTGGTCTCAGTGTTTCAGTTGCAATGGGTGAGTTGAATTGTGTGCCCCTGGTCTTATTATTCCCAATAGGAGGAAGTTGCAATAACCACTGAATAGCCATGCACATTAATTTTGAAATTCATGTTCACCTGGAAAAATTCTGTGGGAAGAATGTTTATTGCTGTTTTTGTTATTACTGTTTATTTTACAATAACAGGAGGACCTCCATTGTCCCTGGTCTCCTGGTGGACACCGAGGGGTGCAAGACAGCTGAAGGAACTTCATTACATATTTGGAGGATGCACTAATACCAATGTCACCGTTAAATTCCTTCTGTCTAATACTTTTTCGTGAACTGAATACTTCATTCTTCTTCAAGGACCAGCTTTAACGTATGCAGGGCCCTGTGTGAAATCAACACAGCATAATCACAGAGGAAAATTATACAGAGGGGAGTATTGGAAGCTGGAATTATGAAAACTATATATAAAAAAATCCAGACCCATGCTGACTCCTTTCTACTTCCAGCCATTTATCTAGACCTTGGCTAGCGGCACAAATAAAGAGCAAATTAGTTGGATTTGCACCATTACAAAGTAATCTTAAAAGAATTTATTTTACAGCTCTCTAATCATTCCCTAATCATTAGTAGCTCAGTCCACAACCAGATTGTGCAATGTGCTTTCACGTGGGTTTGAAATTTAGAACAGGTAGAATGATCTTTCACACTAAAACTGCTTCCAGAAGCTGGTGATGGCCTAAAGTGAGGTGTTTTAGGGGGAAGGATAGCATCCTTAAACCTGTTTTACCTTGTCTCTCACCTCTCAGTGAATCAGGACACAGGAAAATCTTTCTCTATGTTTTCCCTAAAGCCAAGTACCCTGATTTAGACCATTTTTGGACCAGGGACTAAAATGCTGTCACTGTCCAAAGCAATGGCAAAACTCAGAAAAGTCAATCTCCAAATGATGTCTACAATTTTGAAAGGAAAAAAATAAGACTAAGACAGAGGGAAAGCCAAAGGACTACCTGTGATGTTCAAGAATAAAGCAGCTGCAGACTGGAAACAAAAGCCCCTTTAAATGAAAGCTGGAGTCCCCAAAATCTAAGGCATCCTGCTTAATGAGGCTCTTCTGCAAAACACAGGTAACAAATGATATGGTGAGGCAGCTCCTGGGGTTTATTTTCTTGTTTATTTGTCTGTTTCTGAGCAGCCAAAGAAAACTTCTCCAGGGACATGTTTGATTTCTCTCTGCAGTCTGGGCTGGAATATTGATCCTGGAGAAGAGATGGGTGTTTTGTGTCTGTGTGTTGGAGAAGAGATGTGAGTTTTGCGTATATGAGCTTTGTGTATGAGAGTATGTGCAAGCTTCTAGGAATGCAGAAACGGTGAGAAGGCTTGGAATTCACCTGACAGCCTCTCCTGGGGTGACTGTATGATACTGTATTCCCTATCATCTGCTCGATGCCCAGACATGAATCCTGTGCCTTCTGTACCGGGAGAGCCGGTGGAATTCCTTCAGCGCTGTGTTCAAAACCAGTGACAGCTCGCTGGCTTCTCCTGCCTGGCTGCAGGGAAGAGTTATATTCCTTTGGGTTTTTTCAGTTAGCTTCTCATTCACAAACTGAGGAAAAACAAGGTTTTCCCGGGACTTTGGCTTCTTCTTCTCTTCTGGAACTGTTCAGAACACCGAACGTCAGAACTTCACTGGGAGGCCTTTCCACCGAGGCCGCCAAACCCCAGCTCTGGAGAGAAGAAAGCCACACCCACAAAGGACTCTGAAATCTACCCAGGTTCTCTCCACAGTGAGAGGTTTTATTATTTAGCATTATTCTTTTCCCGTGCCTGTGTGCATTGTGTTTGTTAAATAAATAGTTTTTTCCTTTCACTTTCCTCTGAGGAATTTCTTCCTGAACCTGGCGGGGGAGGGGCAGCTGTAACCTGCCTTCTATCAGAGGAAGTTCATTTCGGACGTTCCTCCGAATTTGTCTCAAACTGGGACACAGTCCCACAGTTCACCTGGCAGCCCCATCCCCTCCCCACAGCGCCTCTTCTCCCCTCTCCAAGCCCAAGCTCAGAGAAAGTCATGTATTGCCACTGCTCCAAAACCCAGCTCTAATTTTCTGGCTAATGAAAGACGTATTGACAAAAGTTGACATTAAGTGGAACTAATTACACTGTAACTGCTAAATAACTAAGAAATAACTACCCTGTAATTTATGTGCAGCATGGACTCTGTGCAGCAGCTTTCAGAGCTGCTCTGTCTGTGCTGAACTCACTGGTGCATGAGCTGCAGAGCTTTTCCCTTGCCAGGAGGATCCTGTGGATGTGAAACTGCCAGCTTTGCAAACACACTTGGCCATGATTAGAACACAAACCCAGTTGGGCTTCCCACAGCCCTCCAGAGCAATAGGATACATGACTGCCTCCATTTTATTCCTGGTTTTCATTCAAAGCCCTAATCCCATCTGGGATGCTGTCTCTCTCACAAGGAGTCCATGCCACCTCCTGCATCTGCTTCCCATTGTGGATACCAAGGGAGGGCTGGGATATACAAAAGGGCTGGTGTGGGATCAGGTTTGCTGCCTGTTGTAATTGTGGTACCAAACTCATTCCTCTACTCAAATAATTTGTTGAAAGAGGCATTAACCATGAGCTGGGAGCAGGGGAAGGCAAGATTCCTTGCTTTCACAAGGATGGGGTGTGCCAAGGGCCAGCTGGAATCTCTCCCATACATCACTGTCAAACAGCAAAATCAGCATCCAGCTCAGAAGATAGGTTTAAATGTGCCCCGTTCCATCTGATCAAACTCAGAATTTCTTAGACTCCATCATTAAAGTTGATGAGAAAACAGGCATTTGGTCTCCAGAGAAATCTGGCAACTAAACTTTTGTTTATGTCTCAGATAGGACCAAATCAGGAAATACGGGTTTGAAATATTGCTGTTCAGAACTGTCTTGGGGTGATTTTATACTTTATTCCCTAATCATCTGCTTTATACCCAGAAATGGCTGCTGTAGAAGACGGACTCACAGTGGGGCAGGAAGCGCTGGGCTCCTGCCTGCGTGCTCTGGGCGGCGGGGACAGGGACCTTACATTGCTCCTTTTGTTGGATTAGGATTTGCTTGCTTAGGCAAGAAGCTTTTTTTTTTTCTTTCCCCACCTTTTTCTCTGGACTCCAGCAGAGATCCTTCAGTTGTTTTACTGGGTTTTTTTCTCCTTGAACTGTTTTGGCTTGGGTTTTTTGTTTTGGTTTTTTTTCCCCTCTACTCTCGGGGGCCTGCAGGGCTGTGCCGGATGGTCCGGGCCCCGGGAGAGACCAAGCCAGCAAAGAAAGGACACCAAAACCCCTCCAGCTCCTCCTGCTGTGAGGAGAAGACCAATGCCAGGAAGGTTCCCATCTGTTTTGCCCGAGTGGCTGCGGGAATTCCTGTTCCTCCTCTTCCCTGAGATAAAGGGAGCAGCCTCCATCTTTGCCTCCCGGCCACGCGGCCTGTGCGGGGTGGAGGTTAAGGTTTTGAAATTTCAGTATCTAGCATTTATTGAATCATTTTCTGTGCCTTGTGGGCACCCTTTTTTTGGTTAATAAGCAGTTTGGTTTTGGTTTTTCTTTTCACTTTCACCCACTGGTATTAATTTCTCTCATTGGCAAATGGGATTATCGGAGCCCTTCTTTTTAGAGGAAATGCTCATTCCAGGGCATTTTCTCCTAAAATTTGTCTGTAAATAGAGACAAGAAGTTATGCCACCACCTCCCAAAGTGCTTCATTTTGATATTATTGAAACACAGTTTAGTACTGCAATACTAGATGGTATATAGATATGTAAGAGAATAACATTAGGATTCTAATGTAGAAGTGAAAACAAGTGGGAAATGGAGCAGGAAAAAGTTGAAATACTAAAAAATTTAAAATCCATTCTGATTTCAAATTAATTCAATATTTTGCCTTTGAAATATCATTGGAATTAGTGTACTCTAATGAAGCATTCACAATTTTACCTATTACCTAAAGAAGAACAGCCTTTTCCCAGGGGGGAAATGTTCCATGGACCAATTTACAACTGAGTCCAAACCACAAAATTTTTAGTCTGGAAACTCTTCAGTGCAGAAGTCAAAACTTTGTGCTTTGGTGGTACAGCTCCAAGCACAGCAGGACAGATCTCCAGGCACCCCCTCCACTGAAAGCACAAATAATAGAGCTGTTGGCCAGGAGATTTGCTGATGAGCCCCAGAGGAAGCTATAGTGTGCATGAGAAAACCAGAGAATTTGGAGGTAATGAGAGAAGGGAGAGAGAAAAATCACTCTGTGTTGGAGACAGGAAGACAGACAGAGAAAAGAGAGTGAGATTGCAAAGATAGACAGGTGGGGAGAAAGAGAGAGAGGTGCAATTCAGCTCCTGCTCCTGCCTGATTCGTTCCACCTCCATTATCATGCACCAGAACAACTCATTCTTCTTTTTTTCCAGAAAGCGTAATAATGTTCCACAGGTGAAGGAGTTATCTCAGCTTTTCTCTTTTCCAGCAAAGCTAACACTCAGTACATGAAATAAAGGTTATCTTGAAAAATAGACGCTGCAACTCGCATACAAAGGAGCCCTTTCCTGTGACAAGGGAGTCTTTTCTGAAAGGGTCTGTTAGGTTTTGTGCTCAGAAAAAAAAGGGGAAGAAAATGGAATTGACTGCTTGGTCCCCCTGCCAGGTTGCCTAATTGACTTTTGAACAGGAGCTGGGAGACTCTTTGCCATGGCATGAAGAATAGGTTACCCCTAGGGGGATGGCAAGGATGGGGATGAAGAGGAAGGCAATGCTGCTGGCCATGCAGGGGATTAGGACAAAACTCACCTTTCACATCTCTCCCAAATCCATGAGGCCAGGGATGGTCTGAAGGGTAAAGCCCCTGTGTGCAGAGTCCCACGTGCACAATAAGGAGAAGGAAAAGGCAAATCTCACATGGGTTGTGTGTCAGGATGACCGAAGCACAGCACACAGCTGCCCATGCCAAGGGTAGCAGAGGATGGCGGGTTCCCAGCCTGTGTGCTCAGCATCCCTGTGTGCTCAGCATCCCTGTGCCACTGCCTCCACATGCCTCCTGCTGCTCCCTGCCCCTGGCATCCAGCCTGGTAGGGCCATGCCTGCAGAGGTGGGAGTCTGTTCACTGCCATTACTGAAACAACCACATAATGAGTGCTTTGAGCTGAATCTGGGCATCTTTTAAAACAAACCCTAAAAGGGTCTCCAAAGAGAGATCATTTAAATCCCCATTTAAATGACTAAATAAAATGTCTGGCTGTAGTTTTTCATGAAAGGCCAGTGTGAACGAATACACTTTGCTTCGTGCCTAGTGAAGATCATTAAATAACACATTAAGCCGTGCAAAGGGTTCCACAGAACACGGCTCAGTGGTGGCTCCTTTTAAGTGTCACTGTGATGATGAGCATGAACAGGAACAGCTTCTGGACATCATCACCAGAGATCTCAGGTGTGTATTTAGTATTCAACAGGAATAGGTCTGGGTGTGTTCATTCCTAATTTCCTTGCAACTGCCACCTGTCACTTTTTTGTTCTTGGGTACCTACAAAAGCTGTTACAGAAGGGATGTACTTACTTTACGAGCAGCTCCTGTCATTGTATCAGCACTTGGGTGAAATATGGATTTTTATTCTCATTGAATTTTCTTTTCTTTTTAAATAATTGACAATAATTTTGTGAAGCTCCAGAAGTTTGTCTTTCCTTACATCAAATTGTTGGAATTGTCTGAGTAGCTCTAATGCTCACTGAAACCCTTGAAGTGTTGACATAACTCAGAGTGATATCACATACCTTGGGCTCAGTTGTGCAATTTAGTCAGTCAAATATCCCCTTGTTTTGAAGGCACTGGGCACCAGTGTGGATGTTGGTGACACACTGCCATTCTGGGATTAGGAAATGAGGCTCTTTTAAAATCCTTCCTTCCATCGCTCTAAGGATCCCTTCCTATTGTCTGCAGCAAGCTGTGGTTCAAAGACTGTCAGAGCACATAAACATGACACAGTAACTGAGAACATCAAAGAGTATTATGTTTTCCATACATAAAGAGTGACAAGCTGCCTAACACTTTATATTAAAAATTCAGACAAAAAACAATTCAAGAAAAATCAAAGCAAAGTCTCCAAGAGAGAGTCAGATGCCACACGTTTGTTACATGCTCTTATCTTTTTTGCCTTGCAAAGTGTCCTTTAAACTCTGCTCCTAAAAATATATATCTAAAATCGTATTTTCAGCAGTTATGTTGTTGTCTGTAGAAGAAAGGAAAGGTATGTAAGTGTAGGGGGAGTCAGCTTCTGGAATGGAAACCTCAGCCATTCCAGGAAGCAAAGCTGGACGGAATCCTTGGAGACAGCAAAGTCCATCGCCACAGCCACCATCTGTGGTTGAAACCCTTAAATTTGGATTTATGGACTCAGTTCTGGTGCTATAAAGAAAAGATCCAGTCACCATGGAGAAAAGAAAGGAGAGGTGTTAGGACAGAAGACATGAGACCCTCTAAGTGGCAAAATTACTGAATCAATGACATGTAAAACCAATGTGAGGCAAAGAGGAAAATCTGTTGGGGGAAGGTAGAAGAATGTTGAAGAGCAGAGGCAGAATAGAACAGAGGCAGCTGATTCTCTCCCATGGAAGGCCTTGGCATGAGCTGGGTACCCTTGGAAAAATGATAGAAATATTAAAGGAAACATTTAGTTTCAAAGAACTGAAAATCACAGTGAATTGGGATCAAATTTAGTGGGGAGGTTTGGTCAAAAAAAAAAAAAAAAGGAACAGAAAGAATTTTGAAAATCTTTAAACATTTCAAAACTTTCTTAAAAGATTTCTAAGTGTTTTATACTCAGCTTTTCTTTGTTTTACATCAGCATTTTCATTTTTAAAATCAGCTTAAAGTAAAACTAGGTGAAGAGGTTAAATAACTTTGAGAAGAGACCTTCAGATGTTAAGCAAATGCAGTGCTCCAGATTAAACATGGGCTTGCACTTTTCTTTAAATTCTTTCTTTTCCTTTCATTCCCCTTTCAAATATATTTTCAAACTCTAAATGATTTGAAGTGCATTTTGTCCTTTGACACTTTTCTTTTAGCTTCTTTTGCAAATACATATTAAAAAAATGTTCTTAGCTCTTACCACTGATAACTGCTGGAAAAATACAGAGTACCAGCTGTTGTTTGTACAGTGCTTGAAAGGGCTTCAATAACACTGTTAACAAAGTGGCCAAAGGGACTGGGGAGGACTCAGGGACAAATTCCTACATGAGCTTCCACTGGAGTATTGAAAGTAGTTCACCACACTCCTCAATTCACTGCCTTCTCTGCACATCCTCCTTCCCAATCCCTTAAATGCCAACACATTTCAATAGCTCCTACTGCCTCTCTAGGAAAGAAATCAAGCCCCAGGTAGCGTTTCTATGCTCAAAATGACCACCTGGTGATGGCCTCAAGCGTACTCCTTGTGCAGCTTGTTGTGCCTCCGAATCCAGAGGTTATTGGGTTTTCTCATACTTTGTGCCTTCTAAGCTGTGCCTGGAAAATCAGGGCCTTTTGGGGAGCAACCAGAGCCTGTGAACAAAATATCCCCAGCTAATCCAAACCAGAGGCAACTGAACTGTGATTGGACTTGATTGGATTCTTGGTTGTTTTTTTTTTTCTTCTGTGGATGGTGTTCTCTCTGTTCCTGTTTACAAGCCAGGGGTTATTTGAAGTGGGTTATTTATTTATTTATGCACTTCTATTATCACAAGAACCAAATTGCAACCTTCGAGAAAAAAAAAACGTGTTTGTGAAGGGTGATGGTGGGGGGAGCCAACAAATTAAAGTCAGAGAAAGGGGGCTACATCTTTATCAAAAGACAACATCAAATTAATTTCTCTCTGGTCTCAGGAACTCATGTAAAATTTATAGGCTGTTTGTTAATTTTGCTGTAGTGCCAGCAGCACGGGGTGTTTGAGATTCAGAGGAAGGGCTGGGGTGGGGAGGGAAGGGAGAGGAGGGGAAGGGGGAGGCAGAGGAGAAGCTCAGTGGCCTTGGCTGGGCTGACAGGGATCCGTGTATGGAATGACCTTGCTCACATGCCCAACCTCAGCTGGGATGTGAGTGGGAAGGCAGCAGGATGGATGGCTTTGGATGGGCCCTGCTCCCTCCTTCACCAGGCACAGCCTGGCTGCTTAAAATTCCAGCGGCATGCTCAGCTCTTGGTACAAGGCTGCCCTTTCAACACAGCACAATGACTCCTCTTACATAACCCAACAGCAAATTCAGCAGGCTCACAACTCAAAAGAGAAGAGAATTAGTTTTGTATGAACACACCTTCTTTGCCCTTTCCCCACCCTCCTCTCCCATCTTTTTCTTTTGTTGGGTTCTGGAGCATGTCCATGGAAGTGTCTGAGGCATTTGTGCCTTTTCCATTATCTCAGCAGGACAAGGGGCCACAGTCTAAGGCAGCTGGAAAAAAACAGGGAGGTCTCCCCAGTTCTTAACTGAGGTGAGAGAGCACACCCACCAATGCTTTATGATGGCAAGGTCATTTTTATTTTGTTCTCCAAAATCTCTGCTGGAATTAGGGATTTGCAGCTTTCAGGAGCTTTTCTGGCTTTGATAAACTGCATGTTTCTGCTGGAACCATGAGGTGCCACAGGAGCAGTAGGATCCGGGGGGGATCACCAGTGGCATGTTCTGATGTCTGACCCTGGCAGAAATGCTTTCAGAAACACTGAGAGATATTAAAGGGTCCCACTATGATCGTGTGTGGCTGGTAACTTAGCAAAGGTCAGTAGTTCCCCAGCAATGTTTGCAAATGGATGCCTAACACAAATTAGCAGCAAAAATTAAACAGAACTGCTGGAATCAGGTGAATTTCATTTTCATTTCAAACTTTCCAGCTCTCAAAGAAACCTCAGGCATCTGGGTTTTCATTTTAAAGACATCAGCTGGCACTACTGCAAAACTTCCCAGCTGAATGAGAACATATCACATTAAAACAGGCCTCTAGCATTGATTTAAAGACTCCCACTTCCCTCGTCAGCTGTCCCAACATTTTAAAAGCCTTGCTAAGCAGGTATGGCATTTGATTTTGCTTTCCTTTTCTCCCTCCCTTTCTAGTTTCAGAGTGTGTAAGCTCAGCTACCAGCCCAGGATGCTGGCCTGGAGATGGATGTTCCCAGTCCTGTATTCTGATTCCCATTTATTTCCCAGCTAGAAAACAGGTGAGCAAGACTTGTGCTACAGATGTACTGGAAATGATCAAACCAACATAAGATTGAGATTAGATTAATACAGAGAAGCATATTCTAGAGAATATTAAGAAATCACCCATTGCTCCCCACTAGACCAGAGATTTTATACCATCTTCTAACAAGCTATTTCATCGTTAGAGAGAAGGAACATCCCTTTTTGGGGTTTAGTGTGGTCCTTCCTCCACTCTTTC
>NW_008246054.1:7218284-7220745 GCF_000691975.1 Corvus brachyrhynchos
AGAGGAACACTGTGCTTCATAAACACACTTCAAAGATGCCACACTATTAAAAATACATGGGCATCATGTGGATCTAAGCTAAATACATATGGCCTTTGATTGCTTGGCATTTCCAATTCATACAGGAACATTACTGCTATGCATTATTGATGATCACAAGCATTTCACTGCCTCAGACTAAGGACACCTCTTCCCCTTCTCCCTTCCTCTCATGCAGCACCCTTTACTAAAGACTGAGCAGTTTAATTAAGCTGTGATTAACTGTACACACATGCCTGACTGTCACCGATTTAGCTCTGGAAATGCCACCGCTGTGAGCTGAGCACTGCGCTGTTGGAGTGTTGGAAGCGCCCCTCCGGGTGTCTCAGCTGCTCCCCATGTGTGCCAGCACATCTGGCCAGCTGGGTGTGCCCGGCGGGTGCCCTGGCGCAGCAGGAGCTGCTCCCCAGCTCCATTCAGGTAGATGATACTCCGTGGGGGAGAGCAGGGATGGGGAGTGGGGAAAGTGAGGCATTGGTTCAGCCTGGAAGGGCTTGAGGCTGCGGGGATGGGCTGGGCACGGGCTGCTGGCTCAGCCTGGGAGGGGAGCAATGGAAAAAACGCTCCCTGCCTCAGCCCCGTGCTGGGGTTGGAACCTCTGTCCCCGCGGGACATCGTCTGCCCTGGGCACTGCCCGGGCACGGCCCTGGGCGCAGCTCGGCTGGGCTCTCCCACACCACACACCTGGGCAAAATCGCATCCCTCCTTTCTCTTTCACTCTGCGAAGTTCAGGCATCTTCCCTGCTCTCCCCCTGGGCACTCTGCCGACTCATTGCTTTCCTCTTTCGTGGCCAAAAGCACAGCTGGACCCTGTTGTGTTGGATGTCCCCGTCACACTGGACGCACCACCCTGATCATGTGGTGTCACCACGTGCATCCCTGGCTGCTTTGGGGAAATTCTGCACAAATACTCGTGTCTCTCGTTTTAGTAACAGTTCCTCAGCGACTCAGTCATACTCCCCCTTTTATTCTTTTAAAAAGGAATTATCTAGAAGCAAGAATTTGGGACGAGGAGAAGAAGATTTGGAAAAAAAAAAAGAAAATCATTACAGCTGAGAAACAGCTCTTGAAACTTATTAGCTCATGACTCATCTCTCTGAAAAGAGCTAATACCTTAATTTCATATTTCTCTGCTCAAATGGAGACCAAAGCATAAACTGAAATGAAACTTTACACTAATGGCTTCTTAATTACACCCATCTAAAAGCAATTACCTGAGGTTTAACAGATACAGAGTTAGGGTTGACACGGTCAGTAGAAGGGAATGGTGCAGCAATGTCTGGAAAGAGATGGGCTGTGGGAAGGTGGGACTGGAAGATATCATGGCCAGGCTGCCTCTGCTGCCTCCTCTCTTCCCCCTGACGCTGCAGCCCAGCCCTGCTCTTGTGCAATCTCCCTCTGAGAGTGTGTGCAGCATCAGCCAGGTACCCACAGCGAGGGATATTCCTCAGGAATGCACTTGCTTTTGCGATAGTGGGATAAAAATTCATATCATAAAACTCCAGCATGGAGGACTTGGCAAATGTGGTACCAATAATGTTTCCCTCTAGGAAGCCACATCTCCTGCATCCAAGCTCCTGCCTGGTAAATGCTTCTTCCTTCCACCTCTCCACCTGCAAGGGAAGAATCATTCCTACCAGTCCCAGGGTGCATTTGAAGAATTTCTTAATACTTATTGAAGGTTTTGAAATTATCCACTCTAAGTTACCACAGGAGACCAAGGTGGTGTCACTGCTGTTATTAAAAGTACTATTATTACTATTACCGTGAGTAGATTTCAGAGGTGTTTTGCTCACAGTTTAATGATTTAGCACTAATAAAGGGACTTCAGCAAACCAGTGGAGTCCAGGCCACCACAGTAGTTAAGGTTTCCTGTACAATATCTGGGAGGAATTAGCTTCCGGCAGTGGGATTGAGAACAGGCAGTATGTGGTGCTGGGAGCCATGTGTGCTGGGAAGCTGTGGAGGTGGATTTGAATCCCAATTCTCTCTAGAGCTTTAGTCCAAGCTGCAAGGAAACAGCTCCCTCCAGTCTCAAAAAGATCTTGCACTGGTTGATGGCTTTGTGAGGAAAAACGAATTTTGGGAGGAATAGCCACTGCTTGAAGGGCTCCCTAAGCCTGCTCAGCCCCACCTAATTTTGTGGAGCCTTGCACCATATCGCACCACTGAACGAGATAACACAATTATTGGCTAATTAGAGTCATCAGAAAGCGTTCTGTAATGGCAGGCTTTTAATTGACTTCCCCATTAACAGATAATGATCAGGCTCTGCCTCCTGCCAGGACGACCCCCCACTCCTCTTCCCCCAGAGACAAGTGGTTGACCTGAAAATGAAATAGCACAGCTGTCCTGAGTTCATTCATGGCTGACACATCCCTCCAGTTTGGTTGGGGAAGGAGAAGAGACTGAGAGAAGGGAA
>NW_008246054.1:7220787-7221776 GCF_000691975.1 Corvus brachyrhynchos
AGGCTCTGACAGAGCAGAGCTGGCACAGTGGTAGTGAAGTTGCGCAGCCCCATCCTTCCCCTGCCAGCTCAAAGCTCTCCCCAGAGCCAGCCCAGGATCCTGCTTGCTTTCCTCCCCTCCAGTCTGTTGAGTAAAGTAGTTTAGAGAACACTAATTCAATTTCACAGCTTCTTTCAGGGTGCCAAACACCTGGTGTTTCCTTGCCCTGGAACTAAAGCTGAACATTTCCATCATATTTCACAAGACACGACTGGGCTGAATGTTCTTGTTTTGGAAGAAAAAGGTTGAATTCTTTTTTTGAGCTTGTTTCTTTACAGTCAGGTATGATTTTGCTGGCCTCTCAAAGTCCATTGGACAGCCTTCTGTTGGAAACTTGAAACAACACACAGTGTGATGCCTTGGTGTAATGGGATCTTCTCGTGAGAAACATTTAACCCACATACTGAGCCCTCATTTGGGTGCTGAGCACTTAGGAAGAAGGCAGAAGCTCCTGTATCCAGGCATAAATCCTGGTGAGGGTTTTAGATGTCCTTGTGATCCATCAAATAAATAAGTTTTTCCAGAAGCAGCAGGAAGAAAGCCAAGTTTCCTTTTTGTCCTTGTAGTGGGTTGAACTGGGGTTGATGGACAGTCTTTTAGACTAATGACGCTTCTCATAATTTACATATTTAAACCATGTGGAAAGACGGGAATTTCCTTTCATTCCAGCTCACTTGTCGGAAGGTGGGGGGAACCTCTGAGCCCCCAGGCCCCTGCCCCCTTTCCCCTTTTCCCAACGCCACGGCATGGACCCTGGGTCACTGGAGGGAACTGTCCCAGAGCCACAGGCAGCTAAACCCAGCCATGGACTGCCACAGCTAAACCCATCCAGCGCGGCTTCTGGGGACAGGCGGGTCCTTCTCCTCTCCATGCGGAGCCAGCGTAGTCAAGGGGAGCTGGCGGAGCCTCCTTTCTGCAGCCAGCACACTTCGTGCTGAACTGAAGAAGAC
>NW_008246054.1:7223062-7254738 GCF_000691975.1 Corvus brachyrhynchos
GCCTCCCCCCAGCAAGGGACTGCCACACAGCTAACCCCATCCGGCGCGGCTCCCTGGGACCAGCGTGTCCCTCTCCTCTCCATATTTCCCATCTGCAGCCAGCACACTCCGCGCTGAACTGAAGAGGACACCTTGCAGCCAGCAGCACAAAGGGAGTGAGGCTTTCTCCACCGTAAAGCTTGAACAAGAACACTCTTCAACGTGGCGGCTTCGGAGTCAGAGAGAAGAGAAAGTGAGCCATGTGAGACGGAGCTGGAAATGGCGACGGGAGAAAAGAGGGCGGTGCCGCGATTCTCGCGCGTAGCTTAAAAACCTTCTCGCATGCCGTGGTAAGAAACTGTAATACCACAAACTGTTTGTCTCTTTAATCCATTTGAAGTACATGGGGGGATGGAGAATTCACGTGTGGCCTGTGAAGATTGTAAAGAGGGTCCATGCCAGGCTATAGAGAAGCAGTGAGAGGCTTTTAGAGACTTGTGGCGAAGAAAGCCTTTGTGTTCAGGCCAGAATAACTCATCCTTAAAAAGATTCATAACCCCATGTGATGACCCATGTTTGGCAGTGTGAAGGAACTGTGAGATTTTTCAGGGGAGAGATGTTTTACACCACAGCAGATTGTTTCTTTCCGGGCGGGTCTGCTGTTGGTCGCAGTTTGGGAACCACGTGATGCAGAAGAAAACCCTTTTTCCTTAAGCATAAGAAAGACTTTTCAAGAACTGCAACACTGACTAAAATCCCATATTCTGTTATCCTTTGTGTGAGTTGGGTAAAAGGAGGGAAGTGCTGGGAAGGGGGGGGCGGAGGGATTTGCTTTAATTTCTTGTTATTTCTCTTACTTTTAATTCTGTTAGTAATAAAACTCTTTCTTTGTACCTCAACTATTTAAGTTTGAACCTGTTTTGCCTCTCAGCTCTCTAGTTTTCCTCAATATTTTCTTATTTTCCCCTTAGGAAAATAACAGATTTTGTGTGCTTGACACTTAGCTGCATCAAACCATGACACTCCTGTAGCCTGGTAACCCGGATTCCCCACCAGTGACTCAGAAAGACCCCAATTCCTGTTGGCTTTGAAGCAGTGCTGGGGTAGGAGGCAGCAGGTTCCTTAAGTAAATGGCAGCAGACAGAGCTGGGAATTGCTGAACTCCTGCACAGGTCAAGAGCAGCACCAGTTTCAGACTCTTTTCTCTGCCAGCTTCACCAATTGAGTTGGAGTTTCATTACTCCTTCCTACTGCATAAAATGTGCTTGAAATTCTAATTTATGAAAAAGTTGTTTGGGAAGGACTGACAGACAAAGAGACAGAGAAAAAGACTGTGGAAACTTGGTTTCCTTAGGAACCAATTTAAAAATAAACCAACTTTTTGCTAGGTGTGTGGTGCCATCCTCAAGAGTCCAGTGGTTTCTACATCTGCAATTTTCCTTTGCTGCAGGGAAGGTGTGTTGTCCTCACTCACTGGGTTTAAAACCAGTAATGGCCTGAAGGTGAGGATTTACTAACATGCAACAGTTGAGAAATTTGTGCATGGGATGAACTGATAGAAATCAGTGCTGTCACCTGCAGAGCCTGATTTGTGCTCTCTGGAGACCTGGGCATCATTGTTTCTGGAAAAAGAGCAAGCAGCCAACCAATGTCTTCTGGTGCATTGATTCTCCTTCCCTTCAGAAGTTTACCTGAGCTCAATTCAGATGGCTGTAAATGTAGATTGGAAACTTAAGCTAGAAGGCTTGGTGGGAAGGTGATGGTTATTGTGAATTCCAGAAGTGAGCCTGTCCCTAGGAACAGCCAGGAGGGAGGCGATGCAGGCGTGCAGCCAGTGCTCCAAACTGGCACCAACTGGGACCTGCAGGCATGCTCAGACTGCACAATTAATCTAACTGTAAATCAGGTATATTGATGCTGTGCTGACCACAGGAACACAAAAAGACAATGTTGGCAAAGAAACCTAGAGGTCCATCATGAAAAAAATTATACAGAAGTTTGCCTTTCTGCTGTGTTCACTGTCTACTGTGTTCACTGTTAGGGTCTTTTCTCTTGTTGAGAGCTCAGTCACAACCCATCCAACACATCCATGGGGCCTGACTGCTCCCTGACAGCTTTGCACAAACACCCAGTGGTGGGAAGGAAAAGAACGTGAAGGATTGCCATGATCTGATTTTTAATTCCTTTTTCCAGGCAAGTGGATAAAGATAGAAATCACCCCAAACTCTGTCTCTCCTAAATGCAGGTCAGCAGATACATGACCAGTAAAAGCAAAAAGGCCCAGTTAAGCACTAAAGATAAAAGGAAGTACTGACCAAACTGCATTTCTCTGGCAAATTATTTTCCTGTCTAGACTGGTTGTCAGATGTTGTTTTGTTGTTCTGTATGCCCAGAGGCCAGACCAAAGCTGGGATCCCCAAGTACAGGCAGCTTTGTTTAATGAGACAATCCTTGCCTCCAGGGAGCTGTAATCAGAATAGGCAGGACAAACAAATGAAATAAAGTCGCCGTCTTCATCCTTCGAGCCTCGATGGAAACAGGACCCTAAAGAGATTAAGTGGCTGGCCTGAGGCCACCCAGAAAACCTGTGGCAATGCCAAGCTAAAAAAAAACCCCACACAGTCTCAGAATCCTAATACCAGTCTTTGAGACAAATCTGGCTATGTCTCCCTATTTCCACGAGAATCCAGGGAGATCCCATTTAAGGCATTGCTGCTGTTCTTCTACCGCTGCATTTCTTCCTGGAAAAATCCAGCTTCGCCTTCCTTACAGGACCTACAGATGCTTTATTAGCTCCCTGGAGCGAGCGGGAGCTCCATCCCTGAAGGCGCTGCGAGGAGACGATGGAGAGGGGTGGAGGGAGGAACAGTCGCCAGCCTTTCCGATGCTGGAATGTAAATAGTGTTTTGCAAAAGAGCCATTTATCAGTGAAATTACAGAATCCGTTTGAAGATTCCCCTGGAGGACGCACTACAAAGATGGCTTGTACGGAACTTAACGAGAGGTTTCCTGCAACACGCCCGGGCTTCGTGCAGGCAGGAGCACTTTGCTGGGAATTAAATCCGCGCTGGAAATGTTAATAAATGCAGACACATGTTCTTGTTTGTAGGACGCGCTGTGCCTCCTTTATTTATTTCCTTCATTTTATTCTTCTGGATGTAGCTACAATGCCAGCCCCTTTGCCTGACACCTCCCTGGGGGAAAAGTTGCCGTCTCTCTTCTTCCCATCCCTCGGCAGCCCCTTAAGCCCATTGTGCTGCTGCCTAGCCTCCAGCCAGGAGCACAAAGGGACCTGCAGGGGACTGGATGGCTTCATTTCTGGGCAGATATCAGCTTTCATCCAGCACCAAAATGAAGAACAAGGCTCAAGAATAGCTGAGGCAAAACTGTTCTAATCGAGGCTGTGGAAAGGATTCCCCCATCTGCTCTGTTAGCAGAGGGGTGGAAGGGAATCAGAATTGGTTTCCAGAGATATCCACCTGGACTGACTCTCCCTGTCTCATGGCTGAAGCTCCAGGCACATGCAATATGGAGCAGCTAAGATGTTTCTGCTCTCTGGAACAAACACAGGGTGCTCTCCAGCACAGCAACAATTTAAAAAATAAAGTCAATTTTCTTCCTCACTTCAAAGAAAATCTAAACAGAGTCATCATTACATCATGTCTTCATCTTTACAGTGACTCAGACCAGCACTGTGGCCTTTTTGTACCTTCAGATTAACCCTGGGAATGACCTGAAGCCAGCACTTGAATGTAGCCTGTCCCTCACGTCTCTTTCTAGGAGATGAAAGCATCCCAATGAATTCATCCAAATGCTATATATTTATTTTTCCCTTTTTTCTTCAGACAGCTCCCCTAGGAAGGAGTTTGGCTGGTTTCTAGAACAGAGCAGGTGCTCAAAGCTCTGCAGATCTCTGCTGAGGTGCTCAGCTTCCTTGAAAAGCAGGTATCTCTATTTAAGATCCCAAATCAAGCATTCATAGGAATCCTTTTGTAGGAAAATTTAAGTACAACTGAATCAAAGATACATTTAAGAGAAATAAGATATAAAAATTCTGCCTTCATTTCTCCACAGCAGTCTGCCAGGTGTCCCTTGGCCCCTCTCCACGCAGCAGGGGATGGAGCAAAAGGCTGCAGAAGCCTCACCCTGGCCCTTCCCTATATTAGGTTTAGTGCCTGCCTGTTCAACTGCTCCCTCTTCTGTAGATTCTCAACAGAGAATAAACTGCTGTAACTGCAGCTGGTTAATCTTCCTCCACAAACTGCTAATTTGCTCAGCCCCTTCCCTGTCAATTCCATATTAATTACCTTGTCTAGATAGTTAATACTCTTCTTCTCCCTTTCCTCCCACCTAGCCCAGAGTACTTCAGCATCCCCTTCCCCACAACCCAGCTTCTACTGAGTGTCTCCAGGCAAACCCCCTCAGATCCCTCCCATGGATGGTGTAATTACCCTCGAGCTCTACCAGGCTTCATTTTGAAGCAGGTTTCTCCTCCTCCTGTTTTTCAGCTCCTCTTTGTCAGTCGTATTTATTACAGAAGAAGGAAGAAATGAATTAACCAGACCCTTGTGTCTGTCTGAGGGCAGCTGAGCCAGACTCATGGGCCCAGTAAAATCCAGGAAAGCCAATGATTGAAACTCAGCCTTGGATCTAATCTTTTTTTCAGTTCATATTATTCTACCTTCCTGTAATTTAATTTACAATATAATTTCATATTCTTCCTCTAAAGCAGAGTTTCTCTCTTTATATGTACATATATTTTTTTTATCCTGCCAGGTTGGATTTGTGTCTGATTTTATTTTATTTTGTTAAACAAGGAGGCTGAAGTCACTTTATTTCCTTGAATAGAGCAGGAGGATAAATCATTGTTGGAGATGTGCTGAGGCATCTTTCCAAAATGTGGAGCTTTAGAGGGGATGGAAGAAAATGCTTTAACCAGGCATTTTGACACTTGAGTGAGGGATAGCCCTTTGAATATTGGGTGTGTTATATCCACTGAAGTATATTACACCACATTAAATATTGATTCTTTGTTCCTTCTGGAGCTGGGAGAAATATTTACAGGTGTATGAAACTGCTGAAGAGGTCAGAGACCTTTGTTACTTTATTAACCAGTTCTTTCTAACAAGATTCCAGTTCCCAACTGGGAATCAGAGTCCACAAAGTACAAACAAGCAGCAGTAACAGTGACCACAAACCAGTGCAAGCAGATGACGAACAAGGGGTCTTGTAGCCCTTCCCAAAAAGTTTTTCCTTGCACTTCCTGGTGTTTTCACAGCCCAAGTTAATTTTGCAAGGAAAAGAGCTGTGAAATCAATAGGTGTGGGATGGATCTGATGCCTTGAGAGGCCACCTAAACAGAGACTAGATAAGAATAAGGGAATAAAGGGAGGTATTTATTTGAAAGGCCTTCAAAGGTACCCCTGGGGAGCCAGAGATGGACCCCAAGATGGACCCCAGGTCACGAGTTCTTCACACTTTTATAAGTTTGGTTCATTTGCATGTCAGGGTTAATTCTCCAATTAAAGCTTCAGTTAATGATATAATTTCCCCAAGCTTGCCCCCCTTTCAGAAGCTTTTGGTTTATACCTTTTGGGCCTGGGATGGTCTGGGTGTCCTTGGAGAGCAGGGCCGGAGAGGCTTTGTTATGTCTGCCCAGCACGAGAGAGCAGAAGTGAACAGGCTCCAAGAAACTCCAGAGTGACACACCAGGCAGTGCAGGATTTGAAAAATATAAAAGTTAAAACCTAAGGCATCAGATCAATAGTGGCAGGAATGAGCCACCCTCTTATTCAACACAATATAAGACTAAAAAAAAACTTTGTTTTGTATATCATGTTCTCTCTTTGCCTAAAGCTTTGCATTATCTGTTTAGTGTTCAAAATTCAGTTTAATTCCCACCAAAAAGAAAAAAATTAAAATAATTTCTTGTTTTTAAAAACAACAGAGAATAATCTTGACTCTTTCAAAGGAATTTCAAACTATTTCAAACAAGATGGTTCCAGTTACCACCAGCCTTGGGAAAAAGAACCAAGATCACTTTTGTGTAAACATTGAAATATCTACAGTAGGACAGTTTTCATATAATTGAGAGAAATAGTATTTCTTTCTCCTCCAGTGTTCTAGAGAATTCTTTGATGAAACATTCACACTCCAAACTGGGTTGAAAGCTTTAAGCATTAGAAATTTTGTCCAACTTTTGTCTGTAGGCAAATTCTCTTGCTGCTTGCTAACTTGCATCCCAACTGCTGTAATCCATCTTGGAATATAAGAAAAATGTGTTACTTTGCCTGTCAAAGGAAGGGCAGTTTCATTTAATGTCTGGATCATATTTCAATATCCAGATGGTCCCTTGGCCATCTTGCCTGGCCACAATAAAGCAGCTCCATTTCTGTGACCATGTCATTTCTGACATCTTTGTGCAAGAAGTCTACAGGATCCAGAAGCTTTCCCACCAGGTTTTATTTGATGGGCCTTGCTTCAGGTCCTTGCATTAAACTCCAAATGGGAGTTATTATCCTGCCAAGTGGTTTCCATCTCTGTTCCACCATGGAGACAATTGATTCATCTCAGGCCAAGCTGGTGTGACAGGTATATCCATCCATTCGAGGACAATTCCCAGGTAGGATGGGCTGCTAAATGAATACAGCAGATTGCAGCTGACACCCATAATGCTGATTTTCCCCTCTCCTTATAATCATAATGGGATCTCAGCAATAGAGATGGATTTGCTAATTTCCATCTCCTCTCTCCTTTAATCACTGTCACGCATAAATTAATTTCTCCTTAAAGAGCTTTCAGGTTGAGATGCTGTCATTGCACAGTGTACTTAAAGGTCCTAAATCAGGGTAATCCCAGAACATTTCCTGCCCAATCTGAGATTCCAGAGCATGTAAATATGTGTCATCCCAGCAGCATCACAGGCTTTTTTCTTTGGGTAGGGGAAAGGAGGAGGAAAGTTGAATTCTTAGTGTGGGACTTTGAAAAGCAAGGTGAGAACTGTGCTACAAATCAGCTGAGTGCTGCTTCTTAGATGTCCTCCAGGTCTGTACTTATCCCAACTCTGTCAAAGGAGAAACCTGAAAGTGCAGTGTTGTAGCTGAATCCATTGAAGATGGGGAGAGGAGACTGTCCAGAGGGAAGTTCAGCCCCTGCAAGGCCTAAATTGGCCCTAGAAGAGTGTGTCTGTCTTTACTGCTCTGGGGTTGGCTGTGCTTTTCTATCAGGTGCTTTATCAGGTGGATATTTCACTGCAGGTATTTTCAGTGCACCTGAAAACCAACATAGACTAAGGGAAAACAGGAAGCTTCTAACAAAACCAGAAGGAGTAAAAGCATTAGGCAAAGATATAATTTTTCTTAAAAAAAAAAAAAAGCTAGTGAATAAATTATCATTCCTTTTCATTAAAAATTCAGTGGAGATGAAACTGTGTGTGGTGATAATGAGCAAATGTTTATATTTGCAGAGAAGTGTAACTGCATGGATAGAAAGTTATTGATTTAGCCCCAGCTTTCACACATTTTGTACAGCTCTTTGGATGGATGTCTGTCCAGCTGGCTGCACAAATAGCAATGGAAGACTTGTTACATCCTGAAAAATGGCTACAACACATTAAAAATTATTTCCAGGGAAATTTTAACTATCTTTTATAATGCCTTATGGAGTTACTCCTTAAGAGAAGAAATCTAAAGACAGCATCCATGTCATTCTCTCTGACCCCCACGTTTTCAAACCACTGAAAATACAGGAGGGGGGGAAAAAAAGCTCACAAACCTCTCTTCAGTGTTTCGGTTTGTCTGAAAGTTGCCTTTCCTCAACAGAAATATCAACAGAGTGAAAATTGCTTTCAGACTTCTTAGTTTTCCCTTTTTAAGCTTCTCATAACAGATAGAAAGTTTAAGGGACAGTTTAAAAGTAAATAACCTAGATGGAATTTGTGGGAATGCAGAAATGCCCAAGATTATTTTCTTTTTTCCTCTCCCCCATTCCATCCAGTTGATGCTCCGTGTGTCTCCTTCAGAAGACCTGCTTTTTCCAGCCCAGACCTTCTTGGTTTTCTACCCTCTGGGTTCCTAGTCCTTTCCTTTCCCTTTTTGCTTGCCCATCCTTTCCTTCTCCATCAGTGAGTCTCCACGGAGTCTCCCATGGTCCAGGCTGCCCTCACAGAACCATTCAGGTTGGAAAAGGCCTCCAAGATCACTGAGTCTGACCCTTGTCACCCAGCCCAGAGCACTCAGTGCCACATCCGGGTATTCCTTGGACACCTTCAGGGATGGGGACTCCAAACCTCCCTGGGCAGCTCCTTCCAATGCCTGACCACCCTTTCCATGAAGAAATTCCTCCTGATGGCCAACCTGACCCTCCCCTGGCACAGCTTGAGGCTGTTTCCTCTCATCCTGTCAGATGTGAGGACACTGATGCCCTGACCGATGCCACTTCCCTCTCCTTTTCCCACCAGTGCTGTCTTTAAGTGTTTCCAAACACCACAGTTTCCAGGCTCCCGGGCAGCCAGTTGGCTCTTTTCCAAACGAGCCACTGAATGGCAAACACAGAGATACACTGGGATAAAATGAGCTCCTCTTATTGATTTTTCCAAACCAATATGGCACTGACGCTGCCTCTTTGTGCCATTTCCCTCCTCTGCCAGGAGGCATTCGCACCTCTTCCATCATTTTAATTAGACATTACACCTGACACAAATGCTGAGTTGATTAACCTTAAAGGAGCTGAATGGGTTGTGGGATCGTTAACACGGGGCCCCTGACACCCCATAACTCACTCCAACATGTGCTGTTGCACAAACTCACAGCTTCTCCAGCTCACCCGCCGAAGCCACAACGCGAGATAATGGCACCTACAGAGAGCTTTTTACGAGGCTGTCTCACATAATAATGCTATAAAAGCCAGATTTAAAAGACGGATTGCCCTGGACTCCACAGTCTTCACTTTTTAATGTTTACATAAATGCACCTATTCTTCTGTGTTTTCAGGTAACAGCCCTTCCCAAATCATGGAAGTCAAGGCAACCATCAGCTTCGCCTTCCCCAAAAAGCTGCTCTCATCAGGAAGCAGAGTGCTCCTGTGGGATTCTCCTGTTGCTGGGATGGGGGGCAGGAGGCAGGGAGCAACCGACAAACACTCATTTGCTGCAAACATGGCCCTCCCATGAATTCCTCATTTGTAGGAAAAGTCTCTAATGTGAACAGAATCCATCCAGCCTTAATGGCCTTTGTTGCACCACACTAAAGGAGAAACATTAAGTTTTGGTGCCTCCAGGAGTGTTGCCAGAGGAACTATTTTCCTGATCAGATGCATTTCCCAACTCACACTTGAATTTGCCCAAGACTGGAATAAGCCTAAATCAGCCACTGGCTGACACTGCCCAAGTACAACTGAATCAGCCTTGCCTGGAGTAGAGGAACCATAATTTGCACAAATTTCCCTTTGTGCCTGAGAAGGAGAGTAGCTCAGGCTGCTTCAGTGCCAGGATTCCTCGTTCAGCTGTGCCATTTGGTGGCACATGAAGCTTAGCTATGGGTGCAGCATTATCCAGGGTTTTCCTGCTCTCCTGGCAGTCCAATCAGACTCCACTTTTGGGAACAGCAAGAGGACAGCTGATCCTTCTTTGCTAGCAACAAAAGGAGGAGGGCTGAGAGATTGTTAATGTATCTGCCTATCTGTGTTGGGGAGGGATATAAAAAAATGTGATTTGGTATGTCTTAATTGGTCTGGGATGAGGAGATATTCCTCATTCCGCAGGCAGAACTCCACTGAGATTGAGAAATTGCTGGAGATGTACGAGTCCTGACGAGATCCCCTGGTAGTTAGTTGGCAGAACTGATTTTGCCGTGCCTTCCTCTTCCACTTGTTTGTTTAGCTGTGCCCTGCATTAAAACCTGTCAAGCCTGCAAACAAGACAATGTTTTTTGATTAGGCTGCTCAACTGACAATAAGGCAGAACTGGGAGAATTTCCTGCTCTTCTAAAGCAGAGAGAAGTTGTGTGATTCTATTAGGATACAGCCAAGGTACATCATGAGAAAAGGAATTTTCTGGATTGGTTGGAGATGTCCACAGTGCTGCCTTGAGCATCATCTGAAGTCCAAAGTTTCCCATCATCCCTATAGTTCACACAGGCTCAGGGAAGAGCTCTGGAGCCTCACAGAGGTGTCTCTGTCTCCAGTGTGAGCAGTCAGAGCCAGCAACCCGAACAACATGCCCTGCACTCATACAGAGACGGCAGTCCCAAGGCAGCCAAGACTGTGCTATTCTTTTGAGGTTTATTGCATTTTGGAAATAGAACACCTTGGTTCATGTCTGTCAAAATACTACTGACAGTCCAAACTTGGACATCAGTGTGTAAGATAGGATTAGCTACTGCTGTAAGCCTGGGATGTGCAAGGATGAGGCATCATCAGGAGCCCCTCATTGTTTCTCTGGTATTAAAGCCCTCTTGCAGGACCATTTTGCACAATGCTAAGTGTGTGGAGAGATGGGCAGAAGATGACAATTTGCTGCTGCTTTCATATTACTGGCTTATCATAGAATATCCTCAGTTGGAAAAGACCCACAAGGACCATCGACTTCAGCTCCTGACTCTGTACAGGACAGCCCCAAGAGTCACCACGGGGTATTTCAAGGTCTGTCCCATTCTGCCTCCTGGCAAGGAAGCAATGAATCACACATTACCAAATTTGAAAAAGCATACTCCCACATTGCATGGCAGCCCAGCAGTGTGGAGGGAGAGGGAGAGGGCAGCCACAGCTGGGCTGCAGAGCAGCTCTCCTTAGAATTCCTGCACTGTAGCATGAGGGCAGCTGTCCTGCCAAGCTGAACGGGCACAAGTGGAAAACACTGAATGCAAACACATCTGTGCTGGTGTCAGACACGGGAAGATGTTGGTGGTGTAGGATGACAATGTTGTTCAATCCTCTTCCCACTAAGGGTGACAGAGCTACCTCCTCCAGGAAATAAGGGGAAAGAGAAACTGCTTTGCAGCCTGGGGACAGCTCAGGCTGTGAATCCCAGCAGGGCTCAGCTGTACCCAGCTTTACTCCCTGCATTCCCACCAAACCAGAGCCCTCTGAGCAAAGGGGGAAGTTGAGGGATGGACATGAGCCTGTCAAAATGCTGGGACAGAGACACACCTCTGTGACATGGGGAGGGGTGGGAGGGATTGAGGAATAACCAGACATAAAATTTGCTTGCTTTTGCCCGAGGCTCCTTGTGTTAGTTTGCATGAGTGTGCAACACAGGACAGCAGCCAAACTCCAACCAGGGATTGCTTGTCCTGAAGGGCTCCTGATTTTGCCTTTTCTGGTCAGGAGAAAAGTGTGTAAGGGACCACACATCCTTTGTTCAGGCCAGGTATTTTCTTTCATGGAGAATAGCTCCATCTTTCTGTTCCCTCCTCCACTGAGCCTTCTGCAAAAAGCCTCCTTCTTCCCCCTATTTGCATAAGTGATGATGCAGCCATCCTAATTATCGAGGGAACCCACTGCTCCCCCCTTCCAGCACCTCCCCCCTTTGCTGCTGCTCTTACCCTGCTACGGGTTTTGCTGGCAGATGGAACTGGAGCCTCTTCAGCCCACTGGCTCTTCCTTGAAGAAGAACAAAGTGACAGCCCTGCAGGCAGCTGATCCACGGCAGCATGACTAATCCGTGTCAGGAGCATCCCAAAGGCCAGTGTCAAGGTTGTGCTCCCACAGCTTTGCTGGGGGAAAAAGGGTGCTGAGCATGGGCTGGAGGGGCTGCATTATCCCCTCACAGGGATCAAGTGTGTCCCCCATGCTGCTGAGCTCTGCAAGCTGCCTCAAGGCACTCCTTTTGTACCGCAATCCAAGGGTCAGGGAAAGGGAGATCTGGAGCATCCAATTTGGGGGTTACCAGCAAGGAGATGAGCAAGCTCATACATATGGAAGGATGAGCTTACCAGCTCCACTCGGCATCCTGCACATCAGATGTGATTTGCAATCAGCCATGGCCATGCTTGTCTCCATTTCCCCCTCAAGTCCTGTTCTTGAAGCACTGCTTACATATGGTTTTACCCATGTTTTTTGATATATCTGTCCTACTTCTCTGCCCCTAACCCACTACCTCAGCAAATTAGCATTTACCCATGATGCTCTTTCAGTCAGACGTTTCTGGCTTTGATTGTGTTAGGATTGGGTCTTCCATGCAGAGGAAGGTGTATTTTTTTAGTGTTATTTATCTGCCTGTGACAGAGTAGGTGGCAAAGTCCTGACAGCATATCTGCAGCCATAGCAAGACCTGTTTAGCACAGTCCAGTCTGTACATAGCTCATTTTTTATGTACATGGCATCAGATGGGCCACCCATGTGATCCTCTTCTGCTGTGTGCCTGGAAATGCTCCAAAGAGCTGATGAACCAATTGGAATTACAGAGAGGAGTTTAGTTATAGTCCCTGGGGGGAAATGAGGCCTGTGTGGAAGGAAGTAGGACGGGGAGATGAAAATAGTCTATCAGGAAAGCAAGCCAAAAACCTGCCAAGCTCCTCCACCACACAAACACAAGGCAGCCTTCTCCCGTACTCCAAGCCATGAGCTCCTGCATCCCACAGCCATCAGCTGAGCTGTCAGTACACTCAGCACTTCCAGGACATCCATTTCAGGACCTAGAGCTGCAAATCATGACAGCCAATTTTGAGGGTGTGCAGCAGAACGGGGGAGGACAGCAACCAGGTCCATGTCAGCAAGGATAGACCGAGCACCTCCTCCTCTATCCTGGGCAAGACTCTGGAATCCCACAGCAGGATCCTGGTTCTGCTGGAAAAGGCCACAAAGAGAGTCAACCAGCTCCTCTCACGGCAATCTCCTGCAGATGGACATTGCTGGGCATAAGTCCAGGGCTAAACTGAATCTAGCTAATGCTTTAAGGCTATAGCAGCTCACACCTCATCCCTCTTTAGAGCCCTGGCTCCTGGATCTGTGCTCAGGGATCACCCTCTGTTCTACCTTCTTGTTAGAGATCTGTTCTGTCATTTTCTACTTGCTCACTTCCTCCTCCCAGCCAGCATCTCAGTTGGATCTGACACGCTCCATCTGCAAATATCCCAATCCAGCCTCCCCGGGGTGGCCGCATAAACATTCACAGCTCCAGCCAGGGAAGAGGCAAAATCCCTCCTGCAGTTGGATTCCACAAGAGCCTTTCACCAGGCTCTCATGCCCCAAACTCTGTCCAGATGGCCTCACCACACGGTGTCCCACCACATTTTGTACATAGCAAAGGTGCCAATTATCTCTTCCTTCCCTGCTTTGAAATCATCCAGCTCTCCCCAACACAAACACTCTAAAAAAACACACGCTCTTTCAGTTGTCCTGCTTTCCACATTCCAGGTTGGCAATTAGAATCTGCAACCTCTGAGCTTCTCTGCAAACTGATGAGCTGCTAAAAATACAGCCCCTGCAGGCACCCATTCAACTTCTATTTCTGTATTTTTTATTATTTTTTTTCCTTTTTTTTTTTTTTTAACCAATTTGAGATGAACAAAGCACTTCAACAAAGGGAAGGAGAAAATGCTGTGATTGTGAAGATGGATTGCTGCCACTTTGTTCATTTTAATTATACAAAGTCATCACTTAGTGGGAAGCCTCGGGATAGGAAAAGGGAGCACAAAGAAGTTACCATATCTCACCTCCTTATTTCACTGCGCTTCATTTTAAAGCCTCTCCTGACATCCTGGCAACAATACCTGAACTAGCACTTCCATACGTTACTCACCTGCCGTGTCTTCAACCTGGAAAGCCCAAATAATTCCAGTCCTCCTGGTAAAAATCAGAATGGACCATCAGGAACAAACAGCCTCTTCCCAAAACAATCTCACCCTCATCCCTCCATGGAAGGCTAGAGAGTTTGTTTAAAAACTTCTCTTAACCAATCCTCTCGTGCCACCTCCTAAACTGGTCCAGCTGGGTGATGAGGCTGGAAACTAAGATCCTTCAGGACAATTAAGAGGTTTAAGTCAGAAAAGTTCCAGTTGGTGCCTGGGTAAGGGCAAGACCCAGCACTGCCTCTTTTTGCCTTTGCTATTAACTCACTTTGCCACCTGGGGCAAATAATATTCCCTTTACTGACTCCCTGTTGGCAGACTAAAGATCACTTAATTCCCCTGAAGCTAATCCTGTGTTATTCAGCCTGGCATCGCTGCTTGGCTAACTCCAGGTGTTTTGAAGGAACTGAGCCCAAAGCTGGACTGTCCCAGGAGGTTGTGCTCTCGGCCAGTACAGGCAGGAGTGGAGTGTTCCCCTCCCAACCACTGCAGGTGTCACCCGAGGGACCCATTTCACTCTTACCCAGTGATTTTGAAGAGGCTGAGGGCAGTCACTGCCCTCCCTGTCCTGCAGTGACAGCTGAGAGATGACAGTGTGCCATTTTCTGAGCACAGACCCAGCAAAACCACTGTTCTGTGGGACACAGAGGCTTCCCACTGGGACAGACCTTCCACTAGTGGCACTTCAGCCAATCTTTGGGCCTTTTCTGTTTGTCTGACCCACTCACAGCAATAACCACTCACAGCTCCGCTCAGAGGATGGGGTCAGCTCCTTTCCCCATCAGAGCATTTATGCAGAGAGCAGACTCTGTTTCTAGGACTGTTTCTGATGCCAGAACTCCCAAATCCATGAGCTCTCCTTTACCCTGATATGGTTGCAGCAAACTTTCTGGTTTTGGGGAACTGAAGGGGATTTTACCCCTACTCCCTTTTAACCATGAAACACCATCATTCCTCAAAGAAATTCGCTCACTTGTGTTTCCCACATCTGCCCAAGATGTGTCTGGTGCACCAAAGCAACTTCACCACTTTTGCCCAAGCTTTCAGCTCCATCTTTGCCTTCCTAAAAGTTTGAAGTTTCCCCAAAGGCCTGATTTGGTTGTAACCTTGCAGATCCTGTTAATTTTCACCCAAGGGCTACTTGTAAACACTCTCCATTTATTGCTGTGAGTTTGCAGCTTTTGCACTGAGTGACTTTGGTTTTCACTCCAGGATTTCTCTGCCCATTTTCTGAGTAGTTGAGGCTGTGTTTAGATATTCTCTCCTCACACACCAATTGCCACCTTGTTCTGTATTTGACATAGATTTTTCCCTGTGTAATTTTATCCCCAGTAAGCTGTTGCCTTTCTTGTTTAATTCGAGGGCTTACAGGCATTAACTGGGTGTCCTTCCCCCTCCACAGCCTGGGGGTTGCATTTCCATTTGCTCCACTGCTTCTGGCATCACTGTGTGCTTTCCCACAGCCACTTTCTGGTCCTTATATTGTTTTTTCCACATTCCTCTCTAATATTTTATATATACTCTGAACATTCTGTTCACAAGTTTGTTCCCACACTCCCTTATTAACCCCTTTTTTTGGATTGTGTTCAATAGATAAGACTTTCACTTCTACTGTTGTGGTTGTTGCTATTTGCCTTTAAATATTTACAGAAATTCTTACAAGTTTGTTTTTCCTTTCCTCTTCAATTTTACATTTACCTTCATAAATAATTTTTTTAAAGAATAATTTCCCTCATTTTTCCTTCTTTTTTTTCATGCACAGGTAGAATTAGATTTGGACAAGAGTCAGAATTTCTAACAGAGCTCTTGTAATTTTGTTTCAAAGAAAATCTGATTCCTGAAGATATGCCAAAGTTTTGAAACTCTTTACAAAACGACTTCCCTAAAGCAAGTTTTTAAACAATCCAAGTGATTTATTTGGAAAACATTGAAAGTAAATTGACCTCAGAGGCAAAGTGAAACATAAAAATTGTCACCGTCATGAAAGTTGATCCACTCGGTTGTTAAAAATAATACCAAGAATGATAGAGCTCTAAACTTTAAAATAATATTGTTAGGAATGAAGGTTGTGTGAATGTGACAGGATCCAGCAAAGTAACCCTGCAGGAAGATGAGAAACACTCAGTGTGGGCACACAGAGGACTGTAACTGAGTAAGAAGTATATTTGCTGTTTCGACAGCAATAATTCTCAAAAGTTGAGAAAGATTATAAGCAAAATTGATTAGAAAAGAAATTGTAGGCAGAGAAAATGTTGATTGCAAATTGGTGATTCTGCAAAAAAAGTTTATTGGAAAGTCAAAACCTAAATACTACAATTTCATATGAAATAAGAACACAAGTTTGGCTGGAATCCAAGCCTTGCTCTGTTTCAAAAGAAAAAAGCAATGGAAAATTTCTATCCACAGACAAGGATTACATATCAAAATTCACGGTGGGAAACAGAAAATTTGCTCCAAGACCCTTTGAAGAACTAGCTGAAATCCCTTTTGGTCTGCTGACTTTAATTTCTAATATCTATTCTTTACTTACACAACTGCAGCACTGCCTCCACTATCCAGAGGCATCCCATCCACAGAGATGTCTCTGCTTTTCACCTGAATGACTCCTCTGAACCTCTCCTGGTCCAAAGTGATCAGTTACTAGGGAGCAGTGGGAAGAAATATAAGTTGGACTCAATGATCTCAAAGGTCTTTCCCAACCTAGTTAATTCTGTGAAATTAACCCTGCAAAAAGAGATGGAAATGTGTTCATACCCAGGGAGCAGGCCAGCCCCGTGGGAACAAGGTTGTCTCCCTCTGACGCTGAAAATTGTCCCTGGCTGACACAGATCAGCTGAGGTCCTGAGGATCTTTACTCACAAACAAATCCCCAAACATAGCAGTTGTAGCTATCTCACACAGCAGATGTGGGAAAAGCTGTGTTTGTGCCAAGCAACCAGAAAAGGACTGAAAGGAGGAGTTAAGGGCCATTCATTCATTCAGTTACTCTGTGTGATGGACCTTAGACAAGGATCTATATCCCAGCTTTCAGAGAACAAGGGAGTGTGTGTTCAGCACACCTCCATGGTCACTTATGGCTCAGCATGCTCCACTCACTTCAAAGCCATCAGCTGGAGTGTCTACAACAGCTCATTATCCTGGAGATCCTGCAGCTCCCTGCCCAGGCAGCGCGGAGAACAGTTACAAGGTGTGACAGTCAGGAGGGAAGGGCAGCAGCACCTGGTGAGCAGCTCCAGAGTCAGGACACACCACTCTGATCCTCAGCGCTGCTGAGGGGAGCCTGAGCCAGCTTTGGCAGCTCCGTGCCTCAATTCCCCTGCCTGCACTGAGGAGAATACCACTCACCTCCAGTGGAAAATGCTCCTTGCCAGTACTGTCCTGCAGTACTTTTTAAGGTTATGCACAGGTTTGTCTTTTCCCTCCTATTCCTTAGAGCTCGCAGCAGCATTTGTGTTGTTTCTCTTCACTCAGAGCTATTATTAACACCCTTCTGGAGACATGAAATGTATCCACACACACCTCTGGTAATTAGGCTAAAAATCCTACTAGTGCTGATGCAGCTCATGCAGAATATATTAGGAGTAAAGCCAGCACTGAAAAGTTTTTTGGAACTCAGTAGTCACACCTGAGATCAGAATTAGAAGATTTTTTGCTGCATAGAAGATGGGCAGGGAAAGGTGCGAGTGAGGAGCACTGTGTGAGGACTCAGCCTGGTTCCCTGTGTGGCTGTGGCAGTCACAGATGCCCAGTGTCCCCTCCCCAGCACAGCCAGCCTGGCTCTGGCACAGCTGAGCTGCTCTGCAGGACCACGGGCACGTCCTTGCTGTGAGAAGCCTGCTGTCACAGGCAGTGCCTGCTCTGCTCACTCCTAGACCTGCCTCTGCTGGGAAATAAGTCTGAAAAGAGCCACATCCCCTCCACAGCTCCCAGAACTGTGTGTGAGCCATCCTGGCAGGTTAACTTTGCTTTCCTGACCTCTGAAATTCAGGGGCAGATGGTCAAACCTTGTACATTTGAGGGGGGGGAGACAGAGCTGGCTCTGCACCCCTCTTTGTGGCACATCCCTCTTGCCTCTCCCCAAGCATCTCAGACACGCTGTACTTAGATCTGTTTAACCTGTGGGGTCAGCGTGGGATTCAGACAGTGGGACTGGGTTGCTGGGGGGACACCCCATGTCCCTTGCTCATAGGTCTGCATCCCTTTTCTTGCATCCTACCCCCATACAGGTCTGGGCACTGGAGGTGAGGAACAGGTCAGTAGGGAGAAATAATTAGGGAGGAAAGCGTGGAAGGTGGCTGTGGTGACCCCTCTTTTCCTGTGGCCACCCATCAGAGCATCGTGGGGGTGCCAATGAGCGATGCTTTGGGGATCTCTGAATGCTCCCCTTCCCCCCGCAGCCCGGCTGCGGCACTGCACGTACCGAGCAGCCAGGACCTGGCAGGCCAGGATCCTGGGGAGGGAGGTTATGTGGAGGAAAATGACATCTCTAAGTGAAGAGCAGCACTTCATTTCTTTTCAATCCTTCTGCTGACGCCAGTTCACAGCCTGCAGCGGAGTCCAGAATACACCTAAAAATAAAACAACACCTGGGCCCTGTGCTGCTGCAGAGAACAGGCAGGGTTTGCCATCAGTGGTGCTGGTGGGAGCGCTCTGTGCACAGGGCAGCAGGCAGAGGGTCAGCCCCAAGCCCTCTGCTCCTGGCACTGATTGCAAACATGTCAGCATCTCCTCCAGAGTGTGTTTCCCTGCTGCTCCAGCCGACACGTTGTCATTCTGGTGCGGAATGACACACAGAGAAGAGGAAGGTCATGTTATTCCTGGGAGGACGATGTTTTTCTCAGTGGCAGGCATTTCTGGTGTCTTCTGGGTGCATGTTCTGTTGGAGCAGTGTCACATGAACAGCAAAACAAAGTCAGGCTCCACAGTGCCATGCTGGTAGGATGGGATACACCTCTAATGCCTTGGACAGGAGCACTCTTTGCTGGGTCAGGAACCAGCTGGATGGTTGGGCCCAGAGAGTGATGGTGAATGGTGCTGCATCCAGCGGCCAGCCAGTCACCAGTGGTGTCCCTCAGGGATCTGTACTGGGACCAGTTCTGTTCAGTATTTTTATTGATGGCATGGATGAGGGTATTGAGTCTTTCATTAGCGAATTTGCAGGTGACACTAAGCTGGGAGCTTGTGTCCATCTATTGGAAGGAAGGAGGGCTCTGCAGAGAGACGTGGATCAATTGGATGGATGGGCAGAGTCCAACAGGATGAAGTTTAGTAAGTCTAAGTGCCGAGTTCTGCATTTTGGCCACAAAAATCCCCAACAATGTTACAAGCTGGGGGCAGAGTGGCTGGACAGTGTCCGGGCAGAAAGGGACCTGGGGGTGCTGGTCGACAGCCGACTGAATATGAGCCAGCTGTGTGCCCAGGTGGCCAAGAAGGCCAACAGCATCCTGGCCTGTATTAGGAATTGCGGGGCCAGCAGGAGCAGGGAGGTCATTCTTCCCCTGTACTCGGCACTGGTGAGGCCACACCTCAAGTGCTGTGTCCAGTTCTGGGCCCCTCAGTTCAGGAAGGACATTGAGATGCTTGAGCGTGTCCAGAGGAGGGCAACAAGGCTGGTGAGGGGCTTAGAACACAAGCCCTGTGAGGAACAACTGAGGGAGCTGGGGTTGTTTAGCCTGGAGAAAAGGAGACTCAGGGGTGACCTTATCACTCTCTACAACTCCCTGAAAGGAGGCTGCAGACAGGGTTGGTCTCTTCCACCAGGCAGCAACTGACAGAACAAGAAGACACTGTCTCAAACTGCATCAAGGAAGGTATAGGTTGGGTATTAGGGAAAAGGTTTTCATGGGAAGAATAATAAAGCACTGGAATGGTCTGCCCAGGGAGGTTGTAGAGTCACCATCTCTGGATGTGTTTAAAAACAGACTGGATGTGGCACTTGGTGCCATAGCCTAGTTGAGGTGTTAGAACATGGGTCAGACTCGAAGATCGTGGAGGTCTCTTCCAACCTTGTTATTCTGTGATTCTGTGTTTCTGTAATCCCCAGGGAGATGGGAGGGACTGGGACGTGTGCTCTGATTGATACCTCAGACAAGGGACTCCCAAATTTGGGGTCACGATGCTCAGTGCTGCAAGACACTCATGAGGGTTTCTCTCATGCCCTGTCTGTCATGTCATGGCTCAGAGGCAGGAAGCAGGTTGGAAACCACCTTTAGTGAAAACATCAGCATTACCACGGACTTAGTGATTGTGGGGCTGAGTGACAGAGAAAGGGAGATCAGGGAGACTTCCTTACCCCAAAAAACCTCTTCATGGCAATAGCGGTGAGCATAATATTCTCCAAAAATGGGAGAAAGGGAGAAGGGGAGAAGGGGAGATCTATCCGATCTAGGATTTTTTTCCACCTCCAGTGGATCACTGTGTACACAAAAGCAAACTAATGGTGTCCACAAAATTTATACTGAGGAAATAAATTTCTTAGAAGCCAAGATTGAACTAAACAATGATGTAGCAGGTTGATCGGTCTGTTTGAGGCCGGATTTTTACAAGTGCGTGTGAAATCAGATTTCTGAGACCCCGATATATTGTTTGCCAAAACGCCCATGTGAAAGGGAATAAAATATTTTCCTTCAAAAGATCACAGAATAATGGGGAGAAGAGAAATGCAACGGTTGTCTGATCTGCTACTGCAACTCTGATAAAAAATTCAGTGCTGGGTGATTCAGAAGAAGGTTTAGCATACCTGCTCATCAGCTCAGATCTAACACATCTAATTGTGCATTTCTTCCCATGGGAGGTCATTTTTGCCTAACCCTGTCTGATAATTAGATTATGTTGTACAGATTTAGTCATTATAAATTTCAACCTGCATAATGTTTTGTCTGGACACAGCTCTCAATGAGGTTGCAAACTCTTTGATTCCCCCTAAATTATTCATTTCAGTAATATCCTGTGACAATAAATTCTACAGGTTCAGTTCATCACATACATGGAAAGCTTTCCCATGCTGCCTACACTATCTATACCTTGTCACCCTCATTTCCTTCTGCTGTGTGAAATCCTGCCAGGTTTTTGGGGCTTGATTTCTCCAAAGAGAAGTGTATTTATAGGCTAAGGTGATCACCTTCTTCACAGTACCACCCATCATTACGGGCTTGTCTTTCAGAGGAAGCATCCCAAGAGGAGACTGCAGGGAGCCTGTTCTCTGTATACACTGAGTAGTAAATGTGTTGTTCATCACAGCTGGGAAATGGGTGAGAAAACAAAAAAATAGATGGAGGAGCTCAAATACAAGGAGAAAGTGATGTCATTGTGGAAGCCAGGGTGAAAGGATGGAGCTCATCTGCTCAGGTCCATTGAGAACCCTGTCAGTCCCGCCATGGGTTACAAAGCAATGTTTAACTTAATTTCAGCCAATATGCAGCAATGTCTGTAACAACCAACTGTCAGAGGAGCAGAGGAACAGACAGGAAAACAGACAGGAGGGAGGAGGAAGGAAAAAGGAAGTAGGAGAAGCAGGCCAAGCTGATGGTGAACTCTGGGCTAAATCACCCTCCCTGAGCAACCTGCACTCCCATGGGTACAGAAATGCACGAGAACATCCCAACTTAGGAATTCCAGCTCCTGGAGATCCCACAGTTAGGTGACACTCAGACACACCTCAGAGCAAAGATGGGAACAGCCCTGTGGCTCTAGGCAGGAATGCTGCCACAAAGCATGGAAAAGCCTGAGGAGTTTTAGAAGGTACATGAAGGGAATGCCACGATGAGCACCAGCAACTGCCTCTGCCAAGAGCTGTTCCCTCAGATGTGCTCAGGCTGGCTCACTCTCCTGCACACCCCTGACATGATCCCCTTCCAGGAGCACTGTTTGCCTCTTCCTCAGTCACTTTCCAGCCCAGTGCTTTGGGCTCAAATGCTTCATCTGTGCTCCAGCTGTCCCCCCACCTTCCCTGGCAAGTACTTCCAGATCTCAGCCATTCCACACCATCCTCCATCATCTCTGATTTCCAGAGACCTCTCTGACCTCCATCACTGCAGATCCAACTGACATCCCTGCTGCCTCTGGACTTCCAGAGAAAATCCAGTCTCTGCTCCCTGCCGTGCCCCTCTCCAGTCCACACTCTGGAACTGGCAGTGACTGCTTTCCCCATCAGCTGCCTCCTTGCTACACACTTTCCTCTTAATTTCCTCCTCCCCTTAGGATATTGATGCTGGATGAAGTTTCCCATTAAACCAGCCACTCTTGTAGAAAGAGAGGCTGACATGATTAATGCAATTCAGTGAGGAAGGCAGGAGTGCAGCCAGGGAACAAGGAGACAGGCACATTCCCAGCAGCCAGTCATTGGCCTTTGCCCCAAAGTGGCAGCAGGCACAGGATGGATGCAGTTTTTCCAGCTCTGTCTTGTGCTGGATGCAGACATTTTAGGGCCAAGAAGGAAGAGAACCCTCCTTCCCTCTGTTTCATTTTTCATTGAATCTGTACCCAAACAGTGCTGCCTTGGGCCCAGGTACAAAGGAAGAAGTGACCCAAACCTGTGTTGGTGGCAGCGAGGAATCCACAATTCAAGCTCAAGGGAGGTCAGATTTATTTCTGGTCGGTTTAGGTTTTAGCAGCTTTATGTTTTCTCTCTCTTCACCCTGCTCCCTCTTCCTCTCTGCCGTTTGCAGTACGTCCTCTGTGAGCAGCTCTATTGACAAACCCATTCCCTAAGATTTTCCTCACTAACCTGGAAAACCCCAAGAGAGGCCATCCCCTTATCCTGACTCCAAACTTCCATCATTTGGGGGAAATTTGGATGGCAGCCCCCAGCTAACACTCAGCTGAGTGAAGCTCCCCTTGTAGTCAAGGGAGAGGAAAAAATTCTCTCCACATTATGAAAAGCAGAAATTTGGCTTGTGTGAGCTGGAGGAACCTGTTTCCCTCAGCTGACAACCAGAGGAGGTTATGGCGATTGACTTTTGGCCTTTGCAAACTTCCCCCACCACCAGCACACTGTGATCAAGATCCTACATCTTCCCATAATAATTTGCTCTAAGCACCCTGACTATTTAAATAAGCAAATCAATGAATAATAACTAAGAAAAGGAAATCTCCTAGTTTTTAAAGCTGGATTTATTGCCTTCAGCTTCCAGTCATTGATTCCCCTTATGCCTTTTCCAGACTGAAGAGCATTTCAGTACCCAGGATCTTCTGCCTGTGCAAGTGCCTGTAAAGAACTCCAACAGTTTCCAAGTCACCCTTCCTTCCAAAATGGCCAAAAAGGACAAAAGAAAACTTCCTCCTTTAAAGTGTTTTTAAAATACATTACAAATAATTCATGAAAAATGTATAAAAAGAGCAGTTCTGGTACTGATCTCTGTGTAAAACCTCAGAAATGCTCTTCTTGTGGTTTGTTTGTTTGTCCATTTGTTTTTCCAGGTTAGCCACTGTCTGTAAGACCTGCAGGTATCCAGTTTCAGATGTGTAAATGCTCTTAATCTCAAATGAAATTAGCACCATAAAGAGTCAGGGGCCTGGGAACTGCTTCAACAAATGCCCATCCATTATGTTCATCCACACTTTTATCAATCAAAACCTCAGCCTCAAAAGACTAAAACTAATTCTCTTTGAAAAGATATTTTTCTACAAAATCATGTTGACAATGCTGGTTTCTATTTCTCGCCTTTGATTGTTTATTAATTCACATCAGATTATGTGGCCCCATTATTTGATCTGACTGATAACACGTTACCTATTACACAGATACAACCTTCTGGCCTTTTTAAAAAATAATGTTATTATAAAATGTTCACACAATTACCTATCATGCTGTGAAGTTTATTAGAGACTAAAGTCGGCAGACCAAGAGGAAGTTCAGCTAATTCCTCAAAGGGTCTTGGTGCAAGTTTTCCATTTTCCATCCTGAATTTTCCGGTATAATCCTTGTGTATGGATGTAGATTTTCCATCCTTCTTTTGCTTTGTAACAGAGCAAGGCTTGGATTCCAGCCAATGTTGTCTTCTTATTTCATATGAAATTGTAGTGTTTGGGGTTTTGGCACTCCAATAAACTCCTCTTACAGAATCACTAATCTGCAATCAACATTTTCCCTGCCTACAGTTTCTCTTCTAATCAATTTTGCTTGTAGTTTTTCTCAACTTTTGAAAATTATTGCTTTTGAGACAGCAAATGTACTTATTACTAGTCACAATCCTCTGTTTGCCCATATTGAGTGTTTCTCAACTATGCAAACATCTGATAAGTGAAGAATAGGGAAAATTGTCCAGAAACTTCTTAGTTCTTGCAACACATTAAGGAAAAATAAAAAGGAAAACCAAAAAGAAGGAAAGAAGCGATTTCTTAGTAAATGGATTTTAGAGCTGGAAGGGAGGAAAATTTGACACGGTGATTTTGTGTCTTTGGAAGAAAGCAAGAAAATAAACACTGACACTGAGCTGGCATCATCACTTCCACGACAGATATCATGACCCTTCCCCTCATGCTCATCTTTGTCTTCAGCAGCGTGTGAGTTTGAGGCATTACCTGACAAAAGTTGTAGCCACAGAATCATTCTGGTCCAAAGGGACTCAGGGTCTCACTCAATTCTTCCTCCTCAGAGTAAAGAGAATGCCGAATTCCGACCTGCTCCTTTGCCCAGTCAGGTCTGGTAAAAATCCAAGAGCAGAGATTCATGGGTGGAAGAATGGATGTGACTGGATGACCCCCAGAGCAGAGGGAAGATGTCCTGTCTTGGCAAGGACAGGTCCTGCCTTGGGGCACAGCCCAGGCAGCCTCTCCAGGTCCCTGGAAATCCCTTTTCCTATGGCTCAGTAGGCACTGCTGTAGCTACAATCAGCTTCCAGCCTAGAGAATAATTTGTCTTTATTCCACACAATGTTTCCTTTTGTAGAAGAGCTACAAGAAGTGTCACACATGACAGAAGCTGTCAGGAAATTGCATTTTCAGAAGTTATCCTAATGTTTTCAGAGAGGTTTCGGAAGACAGGCTTCACACAGGGAGACCTGTCATGCCTTTCCCACTCCATAGGAACGCTGTTTACGCTGCACATGAGCAGTGCTGATGGAGAAACCCTTGCTGCTCTCTGCACCATCACTGAGCTTTGCTGAAGGTCACTCCCATGCTTCAGCTGGGCTCGGTTACTATCTCAGGCACTGGGGATGTTCCTCCACCAAAACGTTGCCCTAATTTTACTCTCTTAGTTGAAAGCTACTCTGCACTGGCTCCCTTTGTAGGCAACAGAGAGAAACATGGACTTGCCGCTGCCTGTGTGTGGTTCCAGGGGAGACTAATTGTTTTAATTAGACTTTTTAATAATATCTGAAGTGAGGCAGCTTGAATGTTTCTTATGTTTCTTCCTTGATCTAAGTGCATGCCAGAATCCTGGTTTCTGTGTTATCAATTACACCAAGCCTGTATTTTTCAGTTCCAGCTCCCTCACTTTCTCCTGTAGTTTTTCTCTACATGGTATGATTCAGACACTGAATTTCAGGCCTGCCAGTTGAAAGCATTTTCTTTCCTCTCTGAACTTCTTGCTTTGTTAACCAGCATGAGGACCTAGATCACTGATTAGCTAATTTTGATAGTTACTGAAACATTTGCCCAGTCCCTAGGAGCTCTTCCCAATAGCCTGAGTTGGAGTCCAAGCCCTGGTCTCCACCCTTTCATTCCTTTTCAGCTCCTCCACTTTTTTCTTCCTTTCAGCACCTCTGAGTTGACATCCAGCCTGCTTTGGTAAGAAGTTGAAGTTCCCTGCCTGTGAAGGCTGAAACTCTGTGGCCATCCAGTCTGTTCCTCCTTTCTTATGCAAATTACCTTTGTCTGGATCAGGAAGTGGCCTGACAGATACACGACTCCGACATGGAGATGAAAAGAAATCGTTATCAGATCTATGCTCCTGACTTAGATAAATAAGCACTGGGCATGATTCTCCACTCATTAAAGTGTCTCCCTCAGGAGATGGCTGACAGTTCATTAAGTAAGATGAAATATTATTATTTAAACTCAAGACTGATCAGGCTGGGTGGAAACTCAGTCTACTGTATTCATGATTTCATGCATTGACAAGAAAATTCTGCAAAATATTCCTCTGAAGTGGCTGACCCACGTGGAAATTTAGATCCTGCTGTAATTTAACTAACAGGGTTAGTGTCATTTAAGTGGCAGAGCTCTGTGCTCAGGCCTTGCAGTCCAAATATTCATCCCCACTCCCAAAGAGGTTTGGTACAAGTTTGGTACAGTGTGTATTCACCAATCTAAGCTTGATTCAAGTCCCAAGCTCGAGACATGTGACTTTCCAGTTCCTCCATCCCAATAACCGCGTCTTCCAGGCCCTTTTGTCCCCCCTCTGGTCACTATGAACTTCCCCACAGTCTGTCTGCAAAGCAGGACTCAGTAGTTATTGGCAACACAATAAAGTGCCAACGCAAACTGCCCATCCTTATTTATCTTACTTCATTTCACACCTCAAATTCAGCTTCTCAGATTCCTCTCCTCGGAGGCACTGTACCTGATCCAGGGTCATTCATCTTCAGGACAAGTGTCTATAGATCAGCTGTTATCCAATTTACAGTAGCCATGTAATACAACCTGAACTCTGGGGGCTCAAGAGGGAATTCAGTGTGGGACCAAGGAAAGCACCTTCGGCCAACCCTTCAGTGCAAGCACAACATGGACAGATGCTGTTGCTGTACAGCAGAACCCCCAACCCCAAGCACGTAAGAGCAACAGGATCATTGCCAGAAAAAAACCCCAATCCCACCTCCTCCTGCAGGGAGGTGTGAGCATTCCTGGCCACGTTTTGACAGCGAAACCAAAGAGGAATCCATGCCCAAGGAACTTTACAGTGAAAGTCCATTAATGCCTCCTAAACCCTCTGTAATATGCAAGGGTTACGCTTTTTTTTTGTCAACCCTGAACACAAAGAACAAATATCTCCTTTCAGGAAGAGTGACCTTTACAGTGCACCAGGAGAATGAAAGAAGGAGGTAGAATAGAGGCAGAGCCCTGTGAAAGGGGAGCCACACAAAGCGTGCGCTGACTCTCAAGGCTGGGGCTGGGCTGGCCCAGGGAGGGTTCTTGTCTCCACAGAGAGCAGAGCTCTTCAGAACAGGGGCACTGCCTTGAAAACAGACCTGCACCCACACCAGTGACAGCACAAGAGCTGCCTGGGTACTTGAAATAAACCTATTGTTCCTTGGAAAAGTCCTTTTCTTGGAAATCAGAGCTGTTTGCAGGAAAGAATCAGTTTTAATAAGTCCCTTTCTGTTTTTTTAAAGATAATTGACATATTTTTAAATTTTTCTCTTATTTCTTCCCCAGATTGAAACAAGTTTTCTTATAGCATTCCCAATAATTAAAACTAAGCTAAAATGCCAAAATGGCCAAAAAGGACAAAAGAAAACTCCACAAAAATGTTTCTACTGCCCTAACCAGAATGTAGCTTTGCAAAAACTCAAGACTTTCACGTTTCTGTCTGGATATTTTCCCTGGGACACGCAGACCTGTTTCATGCAGCTCCATGTCATGCTGTTTCTTGTAGTAATTTTGTAGGACATGAACACTGATATTAAGGGTAAAGTAACTCTATTTTGCACCTTCCTCTGATTTCCTTTTCCCTCTTTGATGTTCACCTCCTACTAGAACATTTTCCCTGATACCATTCTCGGGTTGAATGCAACCTGATTCACATCTCATGCCAATTACTGTGACATTGTCAGAACTAAACCAGTTTACACCACCTGAGCAATATGATTATTTAGCAGTAGTATCAGTCCTCTGCCTTCTCCATCATGATTTCTGCTGCAGGTGAAGGTTTTGAAGGAAAGATGTCTCCTTTCCTCCCCCTCAGAAAAAAAAGGATAAGCAACTTAATTAATGTCTGTATTAGTTAAAAATCAGAAAAAAAGGGAAAAAAATATTAAATCATAGCTGAAATTTGTAGATTTCCCTTATTTGATTCACATTTTTAAAGAAGTGAACCCATATTCCTCCTGGACCACATTCTCCCACCCCACCACAGCATCATTCCTCAGGGGCAAAACCACTTTATCAGTTTCCCACCCTGGCTGTTCTTCCCTGCATTGCAGCTCCATTTCCTACTCCAGACCTATGGAGGGAACTGCCCTGAGGCTGGGCTGACGCTGGACCACACTGAAAAGAAATCTTTGTAACCTGATTCACTTGAGCCCCTTCACAGAACTGCAGTGACACATCTGCAGGAGGAGCAGTGTGGAAAAAGGGAACAACTGGCTGGAGAACGGTGGGATACTCTTAATCTGCCTTTGCTGCCAGGAAAATTGTAAAGCAGAGCCATCCTGTCCTTGTCTTTCTTCTTTCTTGTTCACCTCTGGGCAAGGACCGTGTTTATAAAAACACAAATAATTGGCATATGTTAGAAACACATCCAACAAAAATGACAATTAGGGGGAATGAGAGGGTGGATTAGAATTTTCTGCCTAGATCTGCACTCATTCCAGATTCAGCAGCGGGCTCAGGGATCTGGGCTTCGGTTTTGCTTGTGCATTTGTTTGTTCACCTTTTTTATGTGTTTTGTTTCATTTCACCTAATAAATACAGACACAGATATGAATGATGTGAACCTACACAAATTTCAGGGTATAACTTCAGCCATTTGATCCAGAACCCATCTGAACTTGAACCCAAATAAAAGGATTTTTTTCCCTTGTAATAGCTATGTTAAAAATGTAAAAAACCCACCCCAAACTCAAATTCATAGTGTTGCTCTTCTACCTTTTTAAAATACAGGGCTGTAAATACATCTGATTTGAGGCCTAATGTGTGACAAGATTCACACACAGTGATAATATCTTCTATTAAAGCAACGGATATTGTTAGAAAGAACTTCAGCACTCCTCATTTTCTTCGAGACTCTCACCATTCTGTGCAACGTCTTTGGCATATACACAAACCCGGGGTCTCTCAACCCCCAGTGGGTCCTACAGGCACAAATCCATTATCACAGCATCCCAAACACAGGGAAAAAATCATCAGGGGTAGCAGGGAAGGAGGTTTTTTATTTGTCTTTTTGTTATGGGACTTCAAATTGAATCTGTCAGACAATATCCAGATTATCTGCTCAGCATGAAAACAAAGAATGATTTTTTTATTTCTTTTTTGTGAAAGCCGAGGTGTGTACTAATGTCTTGAGGGCTGAGAGTGTTTCAAACATCTATTACCATAAATTAGCCCTAAAATATTGGAAGCTGGCAGCCCTGCAATTCTCTGATGTCCCTTCCCCTGTCTGCAGAACAAACACAGATGTGGACACTTTGTGCTCCCCCCTGGCTTGCGTCGGTTTGTGCCAGTGGATGTCTTGATGTGATTCTTGAGAGGAGGCTTTGCTTGTTTGTTTGCACATTGATCTATGCCTGAGTGAGAAATAACTCAAACACCACCTTCTTATCAAGTGAAAATATTGAAGTCTGACTTTCTGATACAAATATTCTGAGTGGGAGCTTTGGCAGTGTGGGGCATGGTGGGCAGTGAGGAAGATGTGTCCAATCCTGAAGTTTAAGCCCTTCAGTGGAAGGCATCCACCTTTTCTTGGGGATTTCAGCCCCCTTCCACTAGCCTGGGCTGCTCCAAGCCCCATCCAACCTGGCCTTGGACACTTCCAGGGATGAGGCAGCCACAGCTTCTCTGGGCAACCTGTGCCAGGGCCTCAGCACCCTCACAGGGAAGGGTTTGCAATTGAAATGCAAATTGAGAGATGTGGCAGCACTTTACATTCACATTACACTGACTTTTTCCTGGTGTAAAGTCTTTCTGAGAGGAGAGGGCAGGCACCAGCCATTGTGCCTAATGGTCCTGAGTGTTTGTGTGCCAGCAGCCAGCCTGGATTATCCTCCACACCACTGGGAACCATGAATTAAAGATACATTGCCATCCTCTCCTCTGTGTGGGCACTCTCAGAGCTCTCGAGTCCCTGTCACCCACCAGGATGTATTATATCTGTACTCACTAATTTCACAGCCCGTAAATTACAGGCATACCCTGCGTATTTTCATCTCATTAGAGAAGGTTAATTTAAGCAGACAATCAACAAAAATACAGAAAACTAGTTTGGAAAGAGGATTTTGCTGTGTCTCTGACAGACAATGAATTCACAACCCCAACATCTGCCACCACTAGAGAGAAAATGCTGGAGGAAAAAGAAAGGAAAAAAAAAAAAGGAACTCATTGCTATTTCCTCTGATGAATGGTGAATTTCCAATTAGCATTTTAATTACTCAAGCCAGACTTTCATCTTGTTTGATGATCACAAGAAATTCCATAAGCAACAAGTCATCTTGGTTTGTCAACCTATGCTGGGGTAATGCAGAACACACTTACAGGGGTTGGCCTGTGAGACTGTTTCTCTTCTGGACAAATCCTACAGCATTAATTGTTATCAAGTATTTGTTTATAGTTTTACACAGTTTTTATATAGTCTATATAGTTTTACACTTTTGTACCTCTCAAGAAAAACCTACAAGACTGTCGTACCTGAGGTCTTTGGTATAAATGGTATAGATTTATTTTCTGGCAGATCCTACAGCAAATCCATCAATAGGACCCTAAACATCTGAACCTGTATCACTTGCCTGAGCAAATCCTTTAGCAAATCCATCCCATAACATTTCAGACACCTTTGTGTGTCCTTCACCTGAGTTAATCCTACAGCAAACCTGTCCCTGGGGACTGATGGATTGGCTCCTCCCTGCAGAAGGTCTGGTGGTGATAACTCTGCCACCTTTCTGTTTGTATAACCAAAAATCCAAAAAAGAGCAGGGCATTTTTTTAAGTTCCTGTGCAGTGTTAGGAAATTCTGTGTCCTCTGGGGAAGGTGAATGAGCAGGGATGAGGTTATCCTTGCAGATGAGGGGTGCAACTTTGACTATCCTGAACTTTTCACTCTGTTTCTGCACCAGAGTAACACCGGTGGGTTTGGCATGGGGCAGACTCCTGCCACAGGTGGGGTTTTCCAGAAGCTCAAGGATGTCGTTGCTAACAGAGATGCTGACACAGACTGCTCCTGTAATTCCAGGCACTTGGACACCTCGTGCTTTGCCTTGAGTGGAAAAGCCAGCAGGTGGAAAGATGTGCTCAGCTTTGAACCCATTGCTCGGTGCCGAAGGTCCACAAACGCATCAATGAGCTGACATAAGCAAAGATCAATAAAATCTTACAAGCACTCAGAAAGATCAGAGTCTTAGCTTCAAGACTTAAAATGGTTGATCTGGGAATTTGGATTATTTCAATCCCTTGATTTGAAGAGATCTGGAATTGATCAAGATGAGGATGGGCCCTTTGGGCCCTTGTAGACCATCATTCTTCATTTGTATTGTCTGCCCACTTCATTCATTTTTTTCTCCCATTTTGGTTTGCGGATTTTGGGGTTTTTCCTGTGAAGACTTCCTTTTCCTTCCATTTTTATGTGATTTCTCATTCTCTCTGGATGTCCATCACAGCAGCCTTCTGTGGTATAAAGCTACCTGCACATCATGGGTGTATATCCATCATCTATGAATGGATATACCTTCTCTCCCTAGTAGTAATAATAAAATATCAGGACCAAACCTGTTTACTTGAGAAAAAAATTACACATGGGGGGTAATCATTTATTCAGAGCAAAGAAAACCAAAACAGCCAAGCCAGCAGTGCCCATTTCATTAAGTGGACAAATGAGAGGTTTGTAAGTTCTTGGCAGTCTGATGGATAAAGGTACCTTGTCAGAAGGTCCCTCCAGACTGACTTGCAAACAAAGGAGAGGAAAAGCTTGGGAAGTAAAGCAGATTTGTGGTGACAGAACGAGCAGATGTGACTTGGAGCTCTGGTTTCTGCGGTGCAGCTATCCAAGGTGCTGCAAGTGTGTGCCCAGACACCTACACCGGATGGACACTGGGCCTCTTT
>NW_008246054.1:7254749-7283957 GCF_000691975.1 Corvus brachyrhynchos
TCTTTCCCTTTCTTTTTCAAAGTGGTCTTGTCAAGTCAATCCTTCACTGCATCTTAATTCTTGCTTCCCACCTCCTACTCCTGCATTCCCATCCTTTCATCCTCAGTGAGGCCAACCAGACTCATTCCCTTCTTGCAGTATATTATTTATGCATTTATGTTGTTTTTCCCTCAAAGGTCCAAAGATGGACATGGCTCTGTCACTTAGAGAAGCACCTCAAGCACCAGGAGCAGAGCCATGTAAATCCCACAGGGAAACACATCGTGCCCAGTGAAATGAGAAAAAAAATTACAGACATTATCTCTACTTCCCCTTTCCCCTTTCTGCCCCTGAGGCCTCACATCCTCTACATCCCATTTTTCCCTTTCCTCCTTGCAATCCCAGCCCTTGCCCCATCCCTCTAACACCCACAATGGTCTGGTAGAATTTCACCAATGCAGACAAGTGGAACACTTCACTTCCAATCCCCGAACAAGGCCAGGGCACAGAGGAGTTTATTATATCATAAATGAGAACATGAAAAGCTAATACATTTTATACATTTGTCAGAGAGGGAGAGAGAGAGGAGGAAGAACCTTTGCTGCCGGGTTCCTCATAGCAAATCTGTCACGCTGGAAAGAGGCTGCTGGAATGGAAGTATTTACAGACAGACAGGGAGAGCCCTGGTGCAGAATAGCAAAGCTCCTGCTGGATGCTCCAGGGCTGTGGCAGGAGCCAGGATAGAGTTCTCAAACCAAATCACACACAGCCCACCACAAACACCTCAGCTCTTCTTTTGTGGGGATAAAATGATGCCCAGCAGGGCCATGGGGAAGCTGTCTGTGGCTGCTGGGGGCTTTGGGTGGCTGAGGAATCAGAGAGTGCTGCTGGTGTTTGTATTGTGGGTCTGAATTTACCTGGTGCTGCTTTACAGAAAAAAGGGGGGAAAAGCATATCCAGAGATGGGCAACAGAGCTGGGAAGGGGCTGGAGCCCCAGGAGAGGCTGAGGGAGCTGGGAAAGGGGCTCATCCTGGAGAAAATGAGGCTCAGGAGGGACGTTCTGGCTCTGCACAATTCCCTGACAGGAGGGGGCAGCCGGGGGGGTCGGGCTCTGCTCCCAGGGAACAGGGACAGGAGGAGAGGGAACGGCCTCAGGCTGGGCCAGGGGAGGCTCAGGGTGGGCATCAGGAAGCATTTCTTCACTGAAGGGATTGTCAGGAATTGGCTGTCCAGGGAGGTGATGGGATCACCATCCCTGGAAGAGTTTAAAAGGCATGTGGATGTGGCACTTTGGGATATGGTGATGTTAACAGTTGGACTCAATGATCTTACAGGTCTTTTCCAACCTTAATGATTCTATGATTCTAAGTCAGATGCCAGATAGACTAATACAGAGGAATTTTCTGGGAAATCTCTTCTACCTGCCAGGCACACACCCCCATGGCTTTCTTGCTCTGTGCTCATTCCAGGTGGATTGTCCCATTTTAGTTGAGCTTTTGCCTAGTCCCACTGCACCTCCAGTCCCTATGACATTGCATTTCTGCTGCCCAGCAGATCCAGTGATGAAGGGCTTCATATCTCTCTTTCCAAAATCCAAAATTCAAGGCAGGAAGGCGTTACCCAGACATCATCTCCCTTGAAATAGTCAGCAAGTCAGACTTAATTAAGACAAAGAGCAGCAAAAAGCAATAATAATTAAAACTTAGAGTCTCCTGCACATATGAGAAAATAAAAGGAGCTCATGCTGGCAGGAACTTGGTGTCTGAAGCTGGCATTCCCCACAGCCAGGTCCTTTATCCACAAGGATGAAGCATTGGAGATGGCAGTGGTGGTGCCTACAAGAGTTTAGCTGAAATTACCCACAAAAGATGTTTCTCCAGGCTGAACTGTCCCTCAGGCAGCTGCTGAACTGGTGAGGGAAAGACAATAGTTGGTGCTTTGGTTATTTCAGCCTTTACCACCCCCAGACCTCAGGACACAGCTGGAGGCACAGCTGGAGGCACAGCTGGAGGCAGACCTGTGAGACTGCTGCTTTTGAGAGCATTTATCTCTGTGGGGGGAAAGGTGCACTCAGACAGAGCACAGATAGAAGGAATGGTAGAGGAGCAGCCAAGGAAACCCATCTCATCTGCCATCGTGTCCTGACAGCAGCTGAGAGCAGCAGAGCAAGAGGCAAAGTGTTCAGCAATTCTTCCTCTGAATGCTCTTCCAGCCCCTGGAAAACGACATGGCAGTGGCTCCCTGAGTTGTTGCCACCTGTGGTCCTTCCTGGGTCCTGTTTCCTTGGCTCCTACCATGGCTATGGGTGTCACTACATGCACAATTCTCAGATCTATGCTGCTGCCACCCAGGTCTCTTTGCCCAAAGCAATCCCTTTTTCACAGAAGAATTTTGCTCTCTCCACCCTTCAAACTCCCTCCTTTGCTCCTCTTCCCCAGTCCCTTTGCTCCATGTGGGAGAATGACCATCCTGAAATATGGGGCAGACCCCAAAACACAGAGCTCAGAAGAGCAGGTGGAGCTGGGCTCCACCATGGCTCAGATTCATCTCTCTCCAGAGCTTTGCTTGGTTCCCAGTGTTCTGTCCTGTCCTCCTTGCCAGGGTAGCTTTTCGGGCACTCACAGAAGCTGCCAGACAAAACACTCCAGATTAATCCCACTCTCTTCCTCTCTCTTTTTAGAAACTTTTAATTAGTCCCCAACTCAGCACCATTATTAGTATTTGTTATTAAGTATTAAAACTGCTCACCCCCAGCTCCTTCTCCCTCTGCTTCCCTTTTCCAGCCCTTTGTTTTAATTGTTATATTTTTTCATCAGTGATCAGCCAAGCTTCCCTAATGATCTAGGCTCATTTAAAGGGTTTATAACTCCGGCACAAAACTCCAATAAAAAAGCGGCAGCCTTGCTGGGAACCTCCTGGGGCTACTCAGCAGCCAGGAACACAAACTCATTTAACACTTGCCTCTTCTCCCCTTTTCTTAGTCACCATCACCCATTTTGTCAAAATATCTTCCCCTGCATGCACAGAAACCCTTCATTTTTCCTTTTCCACATCTTTCTCTCTCAATTCTTTTTCCCTACGGATCGAGACAGGAGAACTGGAAAAACCCTTGATGAGGCACATGGTGGAGTTAACAGCAAATAGACCAAACCCACTGTTCCTTCCAGCCTTTTCCCTGCCGATGCTGCATTGCTGTCCCCTCTCAAGAGGAAAAACATAAAGAGTTGTATTGAGGCTGAGGAAAGAAATGATCTGGCTGTATTTCTCCTGAAGTATATTTAGCAGTTGCACATTACCCCCCTAGAGAGCTTAAAAGCCTCTTTTACAAATCTGCAAGTTGGCACTGCCTTTCCTTCCTTGCTCTTCTCCCTTTGCAAGAGGTGTAGATTTACGCACCACAGACAAAGGGCTGCTTGGCAAACTCTCAGTCTTGGCCCAGCTTCCCATCGAGTACAGATGTTGCTTCCAAACCTGTCTTTAACCCTGTGCACGGCCAGCAGGAGAATCGTGGGGGTCCAAGCAGGAGGAGGAGTGCAAGCTGTTCTCCAGGAACAGAGACTGACCTAGACTCAGGTGGGCTCTAATGTGACCTACTGGGCTTCTTGCCCATGGCCTCAGGCACTGGGCAATCAGGCAGGGTGAGGGGCAAGCCAGGAGAACACATCTTTGCTACACTGACCTCCTTGTACCAAGCTTTTTGAGGGAAACCTCACAAAAGTTATCCCATCTCTGTTTACACACAAAACCCTTCTGAAATGACGAGGGAAGAAGGGAGTGTGACTGATAAAAAGGAAATGAGTAGAGCAAGGCACGGGGTGGATTTATGTCACCTGCCTTTAGTCATCTGCCATGTGGGTATTTCCATCTGAGCTGTCACTGGGCTTCTCCCTGGAAATGCCATAGGGAAAATAAGCACTTTTAACACCCTGGTTACCCTGCCCTTGTAAACCAGGGGAATGTTGACCTTTTTGCACTGTTCTTCCAGCTGATGTACTTCCCAAAGCCATCCATTTCAAAATTATGGAGCAAACAATGCCATTTAAATGGTCTTGCTTTGAAGTCACTATTGCTCCCAGGAATGTGCCTGACAACATCACACCGGCAATGACCATGGGAGTCACAATTGTATTGATACACTTGACAAGCAGCCTTTTGTTCTCACTTGAAAGGAGCTCAGCTGAAAGGCCCAGCAATGTGTTCAGTCATCTTCAAAAAGCCAGAATCATTTGGTGGGAATAAACAGTTGGAGCTCTTCAGTCAGTCATTTGAAAAGGACAGCTTCCCAAGGAGCTTCAGCACTATGCTCCCTTGTGTGGCTGCTGGGCTCCTCTGGGAGATGTTTTCTGGAGCTGGTTGAGCTGCTTTGACATATATTTATCATCAGCAGTTTGAGTTTTGGGGAGAGAGAGAAACAGCAAAAGGAAACAAATCAAGCCATTGAAATATTTCATGAAAGGTAGAAAAAATCATAAGGTTTTGGCGTATTCAATAGTATTGGGTTTTCGACTTGGGCTGAAAGTGCAGCTCACTAAGTAGGGTCTGTGGAGGATGCCTGCAATTAGAGACCTGCTTGGTGATACAGAGCTGTCTTCTCCTCGTTTCCAGCTGCTACATTTAATTAAAAGAAAGCTAAACAATCCATTACATTAAATTACTTTCTGCACATTGCTTTTCCACATAGACAACTGAAATGGTTGCCACAGGGATGTTACCTGACCGCAGGCTGGAAAGGAGATAAACCATTCTCAAAATTATTCTATTCTTGCTTGAAATGTCACCCCAATGACCTGCTCAGGCATCAGTCCTGACTGTGTGAGTGCCTACGAAGCTGGTGGGGATTCACCAGGAATGTGAGGGGCATTAATGGACTATAATCCCAGCCTCATCTTGTTTGTTCCTGCATCATGTCACAAGATGATGAGGATGCCACAGCAATGTTGTGGCAAACAAAAGGGCTTCTTTTGTGTTTCCTCTCTCTACTCTCTGTCACCTTCACCACAGAATCAGCAGTAAATAAAATCATACCATGAGTTAGTCTCTACCTCAGTTGCTTCTTCAGAATTTCTAATCAGTACCAAACAGTCCATACACCTTGTTCCACCTTCTAACTTAAATAGTCCTTTGATATTAGAAGTCAAGTATGCCAAGGATATCTTGAAATATCTCGTGGAAACAGAATTTGTAGGAAAACTCCTTGTCCCTCTGGGCATTTTGTTTTCCTTTCAATTGTTTTCCTTTCCTTGTTCAAAGAAGGATAAAAAAGGTTTGGAATTTTCCTCAGTAACCCATTAGGCCACAGAGCAGACTTTGCCTCCTGGAGAGGAATTCCCTAGGAACACAGCCCGAGTCCAGACCGTAGCAGGGAAGGAAATGCTGGTTAAAGCCCTGCTCTGACAGCCTCTGTGCGCTGCCACCAAGCCCCTGCCTCGCCACTCTGCCAATTAAAAAACATTCGGGTCTTAAAGCAGCTCCCAAAGTATGTCCAGCTTGAGGCAAAACCAACCTGGACTGGCTTCAGGAGGAGAACTGAACAAAAACAACATCCTGTCTCAACTCTGCTGCCTTTGTTACAGCTCTGCCCTTATTTTCTGCACTCCACACCAATTTCCCTCTGAGATAATTGTTGCCAAGTGGCTATTTTGAACATGGTTGAGTGCAGATTGTTAAAGGAGAGTCAGGCTTCTGCTTCTGTCTTGCTGACTATTTTTGCTTTATTCCCCATCTCAGACAAAAACATTCTGAGGACATCTGTTTACTGTTTGTGCATAATGCATTATGGTAGGAAATGGTCTCTTCCTCCCTCATTTTACAGCGTTTGCACCTCATCCTGGGGTGGCCTCCCAGCAGCAGCATGGACCTTTATGACCACAGAGCTCCAGCACTATCACTCTCTCCCTGAGCCAGCCTTCCAGAAGGGGAATGCCATTGGCTTTGGGTTTGGGCACACAGCAGGAAGCGTATTCACTGGCTGGGCCCAGAGTGGCAGCCTCACTCACTCTGTCTCACATTTGCCCGATTTGAAGCCTATAAACTGCTGGACTGGATTTTCAGTTATCAACATCCTCTTAACCCAAGCAGCATTAGCTGAGTCCTTCAGCAGTCTCATCCAGACAAGCATCTTACTCAAATACCTTGGGAATTATCCCATCCTCTCTCTGAATCCGAGGTCATGGGGCATACGAGACAGGAATCACAGATTCTGATGATGGCCATGAGAGAGGAGGCTTTATGAGAGGAGGAAGAAGGAAGCTCAGGCTGTGCCCACTTTATCATGGTCATAGTACATACCAAGCTTTTGGTTTTACAAGAAAAAACATTGCTAATTAATCACCCACTGGGAAGCATCCTGCTTCCCTATGCTTGTGTCTTCATACAAGGAAGTTATTCCTGCAGCTTTATGGAATGAACAAAACTGCATCTCACACTGGGGATTTCTCCTTCACAAAAGACCCAGAAGCCAACCCAAAAGGCAGTAGATCAAACACATTAACAACTGATTTGTATTATATTTATTGTATTTTCTCTCTGACTGTTTTTAATTCTCCCCTAGCAACATAAGCTATTCACCCTCAAAGCTTTCAGCCTCTTCTGAAATTTCAATGGTCATCTCGCTGGGCTGCTTTTGTATCTGTAGGTCCCCATCATCTCTGGGCAAAGATGGAGTGAAAAGAATGATGTTTTTCAAGCCCTGCAGTCAGGTCCTCAATGTTCCCAGCATCTGACTCTTGCCTGCAGAGGTGTGAATCAAAGTCTGGTTTCCCATGTGGTCACGCCAGATGGTTGGCTCAAAACCCATCATTTCTTTACAGCAAAACTCACTAGACACAGACAGTAACCATAAGATATATTGGAAACGCGAATCTCGCTTAATTTAGACTGCCGACACCCATGCAAAAGATCCTTCACCCTACTCCTTTTGTCAGCTCTTCAAGAATGGTTTCTCTGCTGAAAACATCCTGAAACATTTCAAGACAGTGACAAAAATACATTCTTACAGTCAGCCTGCATCTTCTTATTCTGAACTATCTTGTTACTTCTGAACTTTGATTGTCAGATTGCATTCGAGGATCATTTTACGTGCCCCAAAAGGCAGTGCTGCTCCCAAGGAATGCTTGGAAGCAGCTATACAGGACAGCAGATCACATTCCAATATTATTTCATTGTTTGTGGCCCATTGCAGTGGGTTCTGGGATTTGTTGGGGCTGGACACGTCCAACCACATCTGTGCCTTCCACAAAAGAATTGGGAATGCTGAGTAAGTCCCTGCCCTGGTGAAATTGTGAAGGGAGCACTGGAGAGAACAGTATTCAGTAAAGCAAATAAAAATTTCGGAAGGAGACTGTGTTGAAAACAATCATATGCTTGGGAAATCTGGCTCTGTGTGTTTAGTGACCACAAGAGGTCAGGGCATCAGTTTTCCATTGCATCTTAAAAGCAACATCCCAAAAAGCCTGGAGCTAGGATACTATTTTAGCTGAGACTGTTCAGTGCAGAAATTCCATCTTTAAACATTCCTTAACAGGGGTTACCACAGGAGCAACAGCCCTTCTTTTCTTTGCACTTGAGTCTATCAGGATAATAGTGGGGTTTGTCTTCCTTTATGTTCCAGGTCTTGCTCCACAGTTTGAGGGTGTACAGAAATATTATATTTTATACTAAAAGCCACAATCAACACCTCAATTTCCTTGGTACAACCAGCCTTCCTTCATTAGGAATAAACCATGCTGGTGGCAAAGGTGTCCCGGGTGTGACCTCAGGTGCGTAGAGTTTCCTCCTGCAGAAGCTTTTAAGCATCACAAGCCTCCCTTTTCTCTCTTCCAAATCCACTTCTCCAGCGTGAGTAAAGTCAGTCTATGAGATAGCAAATGCATTACATATTCCAACTCCAAATTAAGACTATTTCTGCAAATGCATTTCTTCATCTATGAGAGGTCTATGTCAGGGAGACAGACAAAAAAGAGACTGTATAAAATAGTAACATTTTCATCACATCTATCTATCTATCTATAAACTATAGGAACTGTGTACACACTTGCCCTCTGAGAACCACTTTCTGTGGCACCTGTTTTTACTAATGTAGTTTTTCTAGAGAGTGTTCTGCCCAGGCACTAACTGGGCTTGACCCAGTTTGGTTTATAAAAACAGACAGGATTGCTGCCTGGGATATTAGATGATGAATTTTTCATATGCAGCCTTGTTTCACTGCAAAGTCCAGCCTCAGTCCCCCCCTCTGTCTGCAGCATGTCCCCTTTAGCAGGTCCTGCTTTGTGAAATTGCATTTCTTTGTTTACTCTGCATGGTGCCAAGAAATGCCTTTCTTCCCCCTCTTTTTTTTTTTTCTCTATTTTTGAAGTGAAAGTTATTAAGCTACTTCTGGCATAATACCTCTAAATGCCGAGTTCGTGAGAGGGAATTTTAACTTGGTTAATCTGACACAAATGAAAAACTATTCAAGGCTTGAGATGACTGGAAAGTTTAGTGTCATGACTTTTTCAGGAGAAAAAGAGGGTTCTCAGCAAAATTTCATTTGAACACTTGACGTTATTTATTTCCTTTAAAGTGTTGGGCATGGTTTAAAGACACGGGAAAAACTGAACTAATGGTTCTGCTCAGTGCTGGGGGGCACATGGGGCAGACAGAAGGACAGAGAGGATGGAGAGTGTTCTCCTTTTTGACGTGGGACAGTGGGTAACTGCTCCCACTGGGAGCTGGATCCTGCAGGCTTGCTCAGGGCTGAAATGGAAATGTCACTCTCTTAAAAGTTAAATTTCAACTGCCATCATTTCTGTGACTATTAGCAGCAGAGGAAAATGGGAAGGAGAGGCTTGCTGTGATACAGAGACCTCATATGTCTGAGATCATTCCTTTCCTTGTTCAGAGCCATTACATCTGAATTAAAGATGCCTTGGGATGTTCCTCATCCAAAAGCTTTTCCATTTTTTATTTGGGTGTCTGGAAGCCAAAAGAAACAGAATCTACCAGAGTTAAGCTATGCCAGTGCTCAGAGGGGTGGTCCCAGGACAGTGTTCAGCCAGTGGATAAATACCCATGTCCAGGGAGACAACTCTCAGGAGATTTGAGGACCGTTTTCAGAACTATGCTGTGAACTGGTGGAGTCCCATCATCTTCTCCTCCTTGAAGGAGTGAGTGGGGCGTGTGTATGTGTGTTGCTTTCACTCCTGAGCACTAGCTGGGATAAATGGGCTGAAGGTTCCCTCTACTTTTTGCTCCAATAGCCATGTATCAGGTTTTCCACAGCTGAGCTGAAACCCATGATTCATAATCAGTTTCGTTTGTGAAATGTTCTTCTAATTGATCAGACGGAGACCAATTTCAGTGTGGGAAACTGAACCCTGAAAAAATTAATTACCCGCCAGGCTAAACCCATTTCCTTTGGCCCAAGTACAGCTTATTGTATGTTACTGAGAGATGACTGGCTGTCGAGAGAAAGGCAATGCTATAATTCTTTCTAGGACACGCTACATTGGAAGCAGATAAAGTGCTGCTGGCTGAGGGCAGTGGCTATGCAGAGTGGGGAGGTGGCACAGGAAAAGGGGAAAAGGGACAGTAAATACATGGCAAAAGGCTCAGAGGGAGTAGAGATAAGAAAAAGGAGAAAATACACCAATTTTAAAATCCCAGATTCTCCCAGGGATTAGTCACTACAGGGTTTGCCTTTGGAGACAAGGGGTTTTAACGTTTCCTGTGCCTACTTGGTGCTCATTTTATACGTGTGAGATATGGAGGGATGTCACAGACCCTGGGCAAAAGACACAGGCAGAGAGATTTTTTTTTTTTTTTTTTTTTTTTTTTTTTTTTTTTTTTTTTTTTTTTTTTTTTTTTTTTTTTTCTGTGATGCTCCGGTAATGAGGGTAGTGAACTTAGCAAGGCTCCACAGCCTCGGGGCAGGAAGGCTTAGAATAAATGCTGTAACTGAGCAGAAAGCACCAGGGAGTAAAAGTAGGCTCTCTTTCCTCCTTTAGGCTGAAGAGATGGGGAAGATCCAGGGACTCACAGATGGCTCCACAGGAATGTCAATGAGGGTGTTGCACACTGGTGCAGCCCATCCCTGCTCCCGGCATGGGACTTGCTGCTCTCACAGCTGACTGCCATCCCCTTCTCTTCTTCCACTTCTTCATTTCCCCTTCTCTTCCAATGGCTCCTGGCATCAGGATACCAAACTCAAAGCCCTCCAAGACAGAAGGCGTTACAGATTTTTTTAATTAAAGCCAATTGGGTAATGAAAGTAGCAGGAGTATGTTCCCACTCTATGAATGGATAAATTAAAGCTCTCAGCAAAGACGGCAGACATGGAGTCTGTGAGGGGAGCAGATTTTAGATGGAATCCTAATGGCTGCCATCTTTAAGCTAATGACATCCTGCCCACACGATTCTGCCAGCTTCCAGGGTAGCAAAATAACCGCAGAGGGAGCATGGATCTCCTTCTTTTTAGACTAGGGCTTCAACAGTGAAAAACATTAGTGTTACAGGATACTCAGGCTGCAATCCCCTGACAGTAAGAGCCAGCTACTCTCCAGCTGCTCCAGGTTAATAGAAATACTTCCTTGGCTAGACCCCAGCACAAAACAAAATAGGATTTACAGCCAGAGTAAAGCTAATCAAAGAAAAAGGACAAAGGTTTATCAGCAGCCAGAACTTTTCAGAAGCAAAGAACTTAGTGATGTCTGGGTCAACAGTGTTCTTGTGCTTCAGAGAGCCCTCGATGCAGATTGCTTGGGGAATACCTTGCCTTGATGGAAAGTTTTAACCCTTTGACTTTTGAAAGGACAGGGTCTAGGTGTATTTATTGGAAAACCTCAAATTCAAACAAAATAATCTCTGTGTTGCTGCCAGTCTTTTATCAGCTTCTGTGTGGAGGTGCTCAGGAGTGCTGTGTAAATGCGATGTACTTAAGAAACAAAGGCTGAGTGGAATGACCTCTTCAAATGCAGATGTCAGGCATCTTTAAAGCCCTGGGGTTCAAGGATCACAAAACTGGATTAAGGCTCCTGCTCTGTTTTCCTTCTCTATCCATCTTTTTCTTGCTCCAAGAAAGAGGATGGCATGACTGAGAGTCAGGCTCAGTGACATTCTCAGGGGAAAATACAATTCTACCTAGAAATTACAATTCTAGTAATTCCTAATGGTACATTGTGGAGTTTTCTTTTTAAGACAGGATGTTCTTTCTTACATACCCTGCATCAGAGACCTCTGTTCCCAAAATCTGGAGTGCTCCAGGGCTCCATCTCCCTAACAGGTCAACTGGGAGGAAGAAATACTCTTCCATGGAAGAGGGAGAGAAATCTGGGAGCAGGGAAGATGTGCAGGAATTGACACGTAACAGAGAAAATTGAAAAAAGTGCCCACTGAATCCATGATATTGAGATAATTGCTATTCTATTTAGGACCTCTTATTTTGGCAGTGACACAGCCAAGGTGTAATACAGCTGGAAATCAAAATGGATGGAAGTTAATCCATTGAGGTTTATGGCTACTGTTAGTTTCTGATGTACTCTGATAGTCTGCTAAGTAAACACCTCACTACCTGCCTCTTAAACCAGAGTTCACAGCTCCTCCAATCTCTTGCAGCATGAATACTTTTATTAACCCTCTTAGTGTGTTTGAGTCGACCCTTCTCCTTCTGGGGAAAAGTCAGAGCTCTCTGAAGTGAAACACCAGTTTTGGACGGGCATATTCCATTTACATCATGACTGTGAGCCAATATTTTTACAGGCAACTATGCAAGTACAAAACCACTCAAAAAAATGTTAAGTCAGTTTAGCATTTTCCCACTCATCAGCTGAGCTACTGTAACAGAGGCTGTGTCCACTCTTATCCCTTAGCTCTTGGATAAAACTGCAAAACCATATTGCTTGGCTCCAGCTTTTTTTTCCATGCTTCTGTACCCCTCCACTCTTCTATTTTTCCATAGGAAAAGAAAAATAAGAAAAAAAATTAGAAGATGAAACCTATTTTCTAAATACACATTAATTTTAACATCCAGAAAAGATTGGTAAAAGTTCAACATGTGCTTACTGAACAGAAATTCAGGAGAGCAGTGAGAGGTGAACAGTGACTCTCCTAGAGAATGGTGCTGGTCCAAGTGCAGCTCACCTGGGCATTCATTCAGTGCCTGCTGAGGGGGAAAGGAGATGAGAGATTACTCCATTATAGTCGCGAATGTATAATTCATACAATGCCAATGAAATAATTATAAATGACTGAATTGTTCACAAAGGCCATTCTTCACACTGTAGCCCATTTAAAAAAAATCTTTTATTCCTCTCTTCTAAACTTTCTGTTAATGACCCCGCTCCTTGCCTTTGCTTCCCTTGCAGCCACTTGGCGGAGATTCTCTAAAGAGGCAGAAAAAGAGTTCCTGGAGAAGACATAGACAAGTTGTGGATATTGGGAACTTTCATTCTGTGAGGGTGGGGAGGCCCTGGCACAGGCTGCCCAGAGAAGCTGTGGCTGCCCCTGGATCCCTGGAAGTGTCCAAGGTCAGGTCGGAGCAACCTGGGATAGTGGAAGGTGTTCCTGCCCATGGCAGGGGGTGGAACGAGATGATCTTTGAAGTCCCTTCCAAAGTGCCCTGTGATTCCAAATCTCCCTTCCTCTGTGTCTCCATGGACATCCCATTAGATACCTAAGTATGAATGAACCAGCTCACTTTATACACATCCCTCTGCCATCTGATCTGGGTTAGACAACCTCTGGCCATGGTCTTCTCAAGAGATGCGTCTGCCTTTCAGTTTCCTCCCCTGTTCTGTGGACAAGGAAGGGTAACAGCATATTCCTAATCAATTCTTGGTTTGTTTGGTCAGTTGTTTGCCGTCTGTGAGATGACAGCAACATGTGAGAAACACAAGGTTCTTGTACGTGCACTGCAAGAGTTTTGAGTCCACAAAACCAAACCACAGCACTATGAATCCTTGGGCTGGATGGGAAAGCTTCCCTGCTCCTGGAAACTCACCTGCTGCTCACTCACCTGGCCCTGCCTGGTGTCGTTTATCCCTGGGAAAGGCGAGCTGCAGATGAGAAACTGCTGGAAATTGGAGCTGGTAAAGCAATTGCACCTTGAAGAGCCCCAGCTCTGTTGTGAGATGGATTGGGAGTGGTGGAAGTATCAGTCACCCCTTGCTTGGAGCTGCTGTATGGAGGTAATCAAAACCTGGGGAAAAACTTGTAAAGATTGTAGCACACAGATGGATGGACAGACAGTGCGATAGATCATAAGCAAAAATAACAGTTTAAAATTGCATTTCTGATTGTGACCTGGTTTTCCCAAGTCCTGAGTGCTCGGTCCAGTGGCACATGCTGTGGGAGCAGCCCTCTGGGGACTTAGTCCAGAGGTAGTGTCTGCACCTACAGGCCTATTATTGCAAACTTTTCTTATGTATATTTGAAAAGGTGAGAAAGCACCAACCAAGGATGTTTTCTAAAGGTCGAACCTTTCTTTTTGCTGGAGCTTTCCCCCTCTGCTTGCTTTTATTTCCAGGTACTCCCTAAGGACGGATTGAAACTCCATAGCTCTGAGCACATCCTTTGTCCTGCTTAATCATTGTTAACAGACCAAAAGATGAGATAATGGCGACTGTCTTGGGGACTCCAAGTTCCTGATTGTTCAGAAAGGTCATAGAAAAGCCACGTTTCTAATCTTTGCAAAAGAAGAGATTAACAGGCAGCCTTGCTGAGATGTTTAGGGAGGAAAAAAAGGAAAAGGAGAAGAAAGGTGATGGAAGGGTCTTTGGGTTTGACTTGGATACAAGGAATAGGAACTGTGAAACAAAACCATGACACCACAAAGGAAGCAGGGAAAGAATTCTTCTGCAAAATACACAGGCGCCATGAAGAGCAACTGGGAAAAAGTGTGAAAAGACACAAGCTTTGGGGAAAGAATATTCCATGCAAGATGAGACAGGATGCTCTTTATTCCACCGGCATTTGAGGTTGCTGGCCTTCACCTCTGATTCCTACAGGAGACTGGTACTGGAGCTGTTGGGGCTGAAAATAGAATGGGACAGACGGAAAGACTGGATGGGATCTGTCCCCCATTTAGTCTGTACAAATTAAAGCTGATAGACAAGACTCAAGGAGTTGTCTAGGCTTGCTGTAGTCCATGGAGGAATCATCACCGACAACAGGCAATTCCACCCATAATAAAAGAAGTGACCAGTGAAAAGGGAAGAGATGAATCAGCTCTAGAGGAGCTCATCTCTCTTTGGTTAAAGAAAACCAAACCGGATGAGTTCAGAAAGGAGATCCCACCTCTTCTGAGTCAGGAAAATCCCACCCAGGAGCCTCTGAGGAGTCTGTTATGGCTGGAGCAGATTCTGGGAGCACAAAGGGCCCTGCCCCATGCACTCATCCCATGTTACGTGTTATGGAAGGACTGGAAAATTCACAAGCAGAGCTAAACATGAAAGGCTGTGTCAGACAGCACATGATCACCTTGTTCAGCTCCGTTTTGTCTGTATTTCATCCAAATGATTAAGGAATACGTTAGGGATTGTGATTCCTGCCCCAGTTTTGAGGACGTTCTGGCAGCAGACGAGAGAAGCATTTGGAGCCAAAGACTTAAAAAATTTAGGCCCAGATTTCAAGCTTCTGAGGTTTGAAGTTATTTTATGCTGGAAGTTTGGCTTGGACACATCTTTAGTAGCTGCTAGAATCAGACAGAATCTCCAAAGCTTTGGAAGTATTCCTAGTGCAAGAAATTACCAATTTCCGTATTTCTGTTGCTCTTGATGTTTTTGACACCCAGGAATAAACTGTCTTCATTTAAATGAGAAGAGAAAAGTATCTCCTGCAAATTATGCCATTTCTTTTCCCCATTATGTTTTTCTGCATCTTCTGGCAGCGCTGTTGCAAAACCAACAGCAAACGGTCGCGTGGAACTGCAAAGACAATAACTTTAATGGAAAGAAATTGGGAACTGGAAGATGACACAGATTGCATTAGGGAAAAAAAAAAGTGAAATAATATTTAATTTCCCTGGTCATAAATAATATGTCTGCCCACATTACAAACACATCAAATATGACAGGAAAGATAGGCAGTGACATGAGAAAATATCATTATTTCTTCATTAAATGTTTTATACATTTATAAGGGGGGGGCTAAATTAAAAAGCACCCTGACAAGCAAAAATAAAACAGCTGAAAGGCCATTAAAGAAATGAATTAGGACTCTAGAAGTGTGCAGATGCAGAAACCAAAAGGAAAGAGAAAAAATTTGTCATAGGCAAAACTCGGACTGTTGTTAGAAACCAGTTCCTTTTCAGAAAGGAAGTGGGGCTGTTGTTGGGGGGCTCTGGACACTGGGCAGCCATTAGTAGGGACTGAATGATCCCATCAGGGCTGGTTTTGAGGTAAGAAAGGGATCTGCTCTGCCAAGTATTTTTGTGCAGTGGTGGTTGGGCAAAGAGGATTCGTACACAAGACCTTGCAGAGTGCATCAGGCTGAACACAAAACTAGAGGCACTGGAAGTTTGATGTTGATTTTGCAGGAAGCTACTGGAAATATGGGAAGGTCATAGAGGTTGTGGGTGTAAATATTACATGTAGGGTTAGGGCAAGGGAATGTCTGGAGCCTTGCAGGTCCAGCTGAGCTGTTCTATTTGCAAAGGGATTTATATTCCATGAGCATCACTCAGTCATCTTCCTGGATTTCAGGTTCTTATGCACACTATCACTCACCCTCTGTGGACCCCGAAAGTACCAACAGTGGGTCAGGGAGGGCAAAAAAGGCTTCAAATGAAAGATGACCTTTAGGGGAAATGGGATAGACACTCCTGCATGTTGTTTCTTCACTACACTCATGGCCTGTACCTCTGTAAGAACTCAACACTGAGGCTCTAATTGTTTGTGTCTCTCTAATGATCCATCCTCTCCATTCCTCTCCAGTCCCAGTGACCAGAACACATCCATTCAGAGGAACATTATCCCCATCAGTTCTGCTCCAAGACACTCGGCATCACTCATCAACGAGAAGTCAAGGTCATGACACCCCCCGAAGCAGCAGGCACAGCCTCATCTCCTCTGCTCTCAGTGCTGCTGAGGAGCTCCCTCCTCACCCCTGCACTAATGGCACCGGCACTGTTCCCCTCCAGATTGTTTAACAGATGCTCCTGATAAATGTCCGAGCAGCTGAAATTCTGCGGGAAATGGAGCGCGGCCGCCTGGCTGCCAGTGAAGGATAGGAGACACTCACAAGGTCTTTGGGATGGGTTTCACACAAGCAAAGGTGTTCGGCCCTTTCACCAGGATAGAAGGGTCTGGAGCCAGGGAATGGGATGGGCCTGAGTAGTATGAATTTTATAATACATGATCATCTCCCAGGTTGCAGGCAAAGGTGGGCTCTGCTAGAGGAAGATCCTGGGCTGTGCCAGGTTAGAAGGCTCCCAGCTGCATCTGTGCAAGTAATGAATTCACTGGTAGCCAACAAACAGAATTTACGGTTTGAATAAATACACAGCGTGTGTGTGTATACATATATTTACATGTGTTTACATGTGCTTGTTTGTATTTGAGTTCCACTGTTCTCAAATAGCTATCTAATGTATTTGAGAAGACAAAGTGTAAACAATTTATTTGGGGGACAAATTTGTTGCAGTCCTTTTTAGCTACACAGCCAGAGAAGTTTTCCACGTGTTGTCTCCACCAACATTTAGCAGTCCCAGGAATGAATGGATTGAAGTATTAAGATTTTTCTCCCTTTTGACTTCCAAAAGACAACCCTGCAAAATGCAATGTCCCTGTGAAATCTGTATTTCATTAAGAGAAAGGTTTTGTTTACAATAACACCCTCTCACAAAGCTTCTGCTGCCCCTAGAAACAGCATTCAAGATTCAAAGGGTCCAGCACTGGAACAAAATCTAACCCTGAGGTTCCCATAGCCCCATTTTTTCTCTTCCTACTACATTTGGTTTATAGCTACGCCTTCAGTATTCCTTTGAAGCACAGGAGATTTTTACTGAGTGTAAGGATAGGAAGGAGAAAAGAAGAACGGGGAAGAAGTGCTAAAGACAGAGGGAAGAAGGATGGTGGGTATTTTGAGAAGGGAAAGAATGAGCTGCTGGGGTAGTAGTTGTAGTTAATAAAGTGAACTTCCGTTTTTACAGGACATTCCTCTTCTGAATTGGAAGCAGCAGCCTATGCCCTCAAACCTTGCAACAGAAGAGAAATTGTGTTAAAAGAAAAAATCACATGGAGACATCAAAATGCCATAATGCTTGGCACTCTATGGCATTACAAACAATTTAAAATTAATGCCGAATATAAGATCCATACAAATTAGGTTGGAGAAAAATGTGAAAATCAAGTGTTTTTCTGTTCTCAAAACAAAGTATTTTGTCATTACCAAAATGAAGTCAAAACGATTTAACTATTCTTCATCAAACATTTCATTGCAATTGATCTGGTCCTGTGAAACCTTGTAAAAAACACCTTTAGCTTCCAACAGCAAACTGCTCAAGTTAATAACAGTCAAAAAATGGGGAACAAGTTGTTTAAGAAAACTTCAGGCTCTTCAAACATGAGTGAAAGGTGACAGACTCAGCAGTTCTCTTGGTCTGGACTAGGTCATTGATAATTGCCTTTGTATCACAGACTCTAAAAGCCATAGACTGGTGTGTCCTAACCAATGCAAGGAATATCTTTGAGTGAAATCCCTGCCTGGAAATTGCTCCCGCTAATCCCTTTCAGCTCAGCCCTGTTCCTTCTGCTCCTGTGAAACCCTGCAGAAGGATTACAAACACCCACTCAGTGCAGTTCTTGGGTGGTGTGGAGTGCTGCCAAGTTACACAGGACAGCAGAGCACCTCCCCTGTCCTTTGGGATGTCTTTGTGCAGGGCCCTGCCGAGCACTTGGCACTTCCAGGAGAATGTGGCACGAGTTGCCCCTGCTTTGCTTGTATTTGTGACTTTTTCTTTGCCTTTTAAGCTGTCGTTATCTCAACCCACGAGTTATCTTACTTTTACCTTCCAATTCTCTCCCCCATCCTGCCAAGGGAGAGTGAGTGAGTGAGTGAGGCTGATTTGCAGGCTGTGGTTAAACCATGGCAGTAACTCATCCTAAAACACACAGAAGTACACTCAAGGCCACAGTCATGTGTCAGAGTGAGCCTTTTGGGTCCGTGGACTGCACTCTTCTGGGAACTGGGCCATTAAGCATGGATTTAAGTGCTTTGCTTTAGGCATTCAAATTTAATTTGGGTTTGTTGCACAATTTCCCAGCACTTATGGTGCTGCCCAGGAGGTGATGTGCCTCAGCCCCTGGTGGCTGCTCTCAGCAGCCCCTCTGCACAAACTACTCTCATTTCTGCAGTCACTGGAGCTCCTCTCCACCCCAAGTCCCTACTTCCCCCTCTTTCCACTTTCCTCTTCTTCTATGGGCTCTTTCCTGCCCATCCTATGGAGGAGGGTGGAGCTACCACTGTCCAAAGCTGAGATTTCTGCTGCTTGGCCAGGGTCAAGGAGGTTTTTCTTTTCATTATCCTTTTATTGCCAACAGCCTCTGCAATACAAGGAGCTCCATCAGTAAATCCCAGAGCACAGCAGGCTGGGTGCACACAGATTACCACAACCCATCAAACAGCACAAATGAGAAATAGGCAGCTGAGCACAGGCAGTGAGAAGAGCTGTGTTAATATAATCAAGAAAACAGAGCAAATGCAACAGCAGAAATAATTAACAAAAAATACATCGGCAGCTTCTCACCATTGGACATGCAGGTTGGAGATGGGGGCTTTCCAAGCTAAGAGTGGAATCTTCCACCCAGAGACTGCCGAAGTTTCTGCAGCTGCTTCTTCAGGTACTTCACAGAGCCTCCCACAAAAATCAGCAAACTGCCTTCCATGCAGAAAACTGTCCCTGAGCACAACACTTTGATGTTTAGGGGTTGAATGGGACTGTGTTCACCCTGAAATCTCATGGCTTTGACCATATTCTTGAATGGGTTTTATGTGCAGGGCATCATGTCCCCTCAGCAGGACCATCTCCATGTTTTGGTTGAAAGCAGTAATGGCATACTAATGTGAAGGGAGGCAAAGAGAAAAGGGATAAAAGAAAGATGGGTGTCAAATAAAATAGGAAGGAAGATTTTAGAAGAAGAGAGAGAGAAAAGCACTGCAGTCAACAGAAGGAGAGTGAAGGAGAAAAATGGGGAAGTGGGAGGACAGAATGAAATGTTGAGATACAAAAATCAACAAATGCATGAATGCAAAGTGAAAAAGCCAGATCCAGGTTTTCCATTTGTATATGCTGGTACAGCTCCACCAAACCCTAGTAGGAGTCCAGTTCCCTGACTTAGAATCATAGCAACATTTAGGCTGAAAAAGACTTCTGAGACCATCAAGTCCAACCATTCCTCCAGCGCTGCAAGGGCCACCACTAACCCATGTTGCCAATGCCACATTTACACATCTTTGAAATGCCTCCAGGCATGGTGACTCCACCACAGCCCTGGGCAGCCTGTTCCAGTGCTTGATGACCCTTTACGCAATGAATTTTTTCCAAGTATTTTTCCTAAAGCCCCTTTTATGGAGCTTTATGGTTTCCATAGAGCTTTATGGATTGGCAGCACCTCAGCCTGTGGCTCAGGCCCTGTAGGCTGCAGTCCAAGCAAGGATACATCAAACACAGCACCATTCCTTCCTAGGGCACCATCTCTTTATTGCTCCCAATTCCCCAGACTATTTGCTAAATATGATTGACAGCAATTTCTGTTACTGTCAGCAGGATTCCCATTCCCATCGCCTCTCCAGACCACGTCTCATTGTCAGGACCATAGCCATGATTTCAGTGTCTGTCCATGCCAACTGAATTCTTTGTCAGACCAATCTAATAATCTTCAAACCTGCTTTGCACATCCCACTCCTACTAGTTCTCCCTTACACCCTTTAACCATAGCTGAGTCTTTAAAAACTCACCTCACAAAAAGTCATTTTGATTCTCAGGGAGACAATTTTTATTTTCCTGAGAAACAGGTGAATAAAACTCTAGTAGAACCAGTCTAAAAACAAAATTAAGTGGGTTGAACCCGCCTTGTCTTTGCTTAGATCTTAGTCCAGACCTTCATTTGATCCATGCCATTAATAATTTCTTGGATTTAGCACTATCAGGCAACTGTTTTTTCCATGGATATTAACCTCAGGAGGTATCATGGAAAGGAGATGCAGCAGGGCATGCAATGAATAGCATTAAGGAAGGAGACCCTGCTTTCTGAGGTATCATTCCTGCACTATATTTGGTTCTGAGGCCTCATGAATAGCATCCCTCTTCCCTGTGTGTAGTTCCCAAACTTCTGAATTCTGCATAACTCACTGCCCCAAGCAGCAATGAATTGTCTGCGACACTGCTACTTCTGGGGTATTAACAGAATATTGAGAATCTCATTCTTGATCTCCCTTAAAACCACTTGGTAAATGGATCCGGCTCAGAGAAAGGATGAAAATAATGTGTGCAATAAAAAGGCCCCCAAAAAAGGAGGAGAAGAAAAAAAAAGAGAAATGAAAGAAAAAGATGGGATTTTCAGAGAGTCCTGACTGATCTTCACTTCATTATTGAAAGATTGGACTATTAAAGGGACATGGTAGGCCTGAAGGAATTGTGGGATCATTTGTGCAAATGGTAATTTTAGTATTCAGTCTATCATATCCATAAACATAATGTGGCTGGGACTGACATGAGTGATAGCAAATCCCTTTCCCAGGAGGCTCCGTGCCACTTTGATGCAATGCCTGAGAACACAGAAAGCTGGAAAGAGAGAGATGCACCCTCCCTCCTGTGCTTGCTCTCTGCTGAGCTGATGGGTGAAGCCCCTCTGATTACAGCAGATTTGTGGAATTAAATGGAGGAGTTGCAGCACTGACAAAGAAGCTGTTCCAATTGCGGAAAAGCTCCTCTCACTCTTGTACTTACTCGCTCACACAACCGAACATGAAAATCTGCTCAGTAAATAGAGATGTGTTACTCTGGCTCCACACACCACTCTGCTCAAGTGCTAATCCCAAGGGAAATGCCTGCCAAACACTTCCCCCGCTTTACAGATGTGCTGCTAGTGCCCTCACACTCTGCTGCGTGGGGGAGTCCACATCCTAACGCTGAGGCATCGCTCTCCTGTTCTTTGTGAACTCAGACAAGCAGTGCCAACTAGGATTTGTAACTGTGCCCAGCAAGGATGAACACCCTAATCCCACTGACCTCAATCTCAATCCTTTTGTAAACACTGAGCATCCCTTCCCTGCTCTGTGTTCTTAAAACTCCTGACAGAATCTGCTGCATGGAATTATGGTGGATAAATTGAGGTTAACCACTCCCTGGGATTTCTGTGGACAGAAGTGGATGGACAGAACCAATTCCCTCCTAGGGTCAAGCAATCAAGCTTCTCTTTGCTGTCTCCATTGGCACTTGCTGTGCATGTGGCTTGGAAAAATAACCCTGGAAGATCTTGGCCCCCATCCTACGGGCCAGGACCTGCCCATAGACCTTCAGAAACATGGAATGTTTGCCTGTGTTTCCCCAGTCCAGGACTAAGACACGGCAAAGACCAAATCTGCACTGGACACTGACAACATCAAAATAGCTCTTACTCATGGGCTGCCAAAGACAAATGTGCTTCATGGAGCTGAGTGAAATTACTCAGTGGGATTTGCATTTGCAGAGTCCAACTGCTACACTGATGCACACTCAGCAGAGTAACAAGATCAACAAGCCTAAAAAAAGGCAAAATAGAGTGCTGTGACATCCAGATAGGAGAACTGATTGCACACAGACCCCATCAGCAGCATTGTGGATTCACTCTAATGCACTAGAACACCAATTACTAAAATCTAATCCTATACGGGAACAGCCTTGAATTTAGAAAACAATCTTGTTCTTTTTCTGACCCATACAAATGAGGCTTTCACACAATTTCTCCATTGAGATAAATAAAAACACATTCTTGCAGCTTTCTAAAGGTAAAGGGCAGAAATTTGTACTTTATATTCATTCATTCTGGAAAAAACCCAAATTTTTAAATGTCACAACACTATATATTTATTGATATATAATCCAATTTCTTGGATTCTCATTTGTGCAGAATTTTTGGGTAATTCCTTTTTGAAGAAGGGCGAATCATTGCATCAAATCCTGTAGCAGGTTCTGTGTTTGGGGCACTGGTTCACTGGACAAGCCTCAGTGAATTATACAAAAACAGGAAAGGATTTGGGGTTTTTTTGAGAGTTTCCTTGAGTAGTGGACCCAAATAATGTTCTTTGCTCACAGATTCATCATAAATTCTTGCTTACATGATGTTCCAGGTTCACATTTCACCTTGGTGTCATATTAACATCATAAAAAGTACCAAGGATATCATCCATTGCTCTGCGAAGGGGAGAACTTAATGATTCTTATTTGATAGGCAACGTTAATCTTAATTTTTTTCTGTTAGTTCAGTTTGAAAACTCACCTTGCAATGCAAAGCAAAAGCAAAAAAGGAAAGAAACAAGCATCTTCTCTTTCTTCAGTTGAGAAAGAACAACCAGTTAAAAGGAAACATTTTCTTTGTTCAAGTGAATTTGACTGCAGTACCTGCAGATCTGCAGGGACAGATCTGTGAGCAGGCAAAGATGTTCCTCGTGTCCCAGGTTCCCACAGCATCAGTGGAGTTGAAAACCTTGTTCCTCTGTACTTCTTTCTCCCTATCTCTTTAGAAAGTTTATGACTTCCAAAGACCTACCTGTGTGTCCTGGAATTTGGTTTAAAGTACAAACCCACTAAAAAGTGGCAAATGATCTTCATACCTCAGACCTTCCTGCATGTGGTGTTTCTAATGAGATTCTGGGCTTCCTAGTGCAAGAACAATAAAAGACTTATAATTCCTGCCCCAGAGATGGCCAAAGACATCAACCCCCCCATCTAATCTGATCCAGAGATGATTACAATTTGTTGTTTGCGGTAAACAACAGCTTGTGGCTTCACCAGAGAGCAGCTACTACAGATGAGTTACAATGGGAATTGGATAGATGACTACTGTAAGGGAAAAGTCTGAGGATATACATTTATTTACACAAAAAGATCAACAGAAAAAACAGCAGTTCTTTTCCACTCCCCTCCTTTCTTGACTCTTCCATCCCCCTCTTCCTTCCTCAGCTTGGTCAGGAAATTGCTGTACAACAAATATCCACAGGCAGCTTCAGCTCCTTCCCCTGTCTTTTGACCTTTTCACAGTTCTAAGGGTTATTTAATGAGCTTAGAAAAATAATGCATCAGTTAATGGCAGAATCCCTGGAAGGGCAGCATTATCAAGATTCCTTTTCCTCCTCCTCACCCTCACTGGAGGCCCCATCACCCTCAAACTTCCTCTTGCAGTTTTCTTCCTTGCGTGCTTTAAAATGCCTTCAAATTAGCACTGCTTTATAAAAGGGAGAAAGAGGGCCTGGAAAGGAGCATTTAAATGTTTTGCTGTGCAAAACAGTCACAGAGGCTTGATCTGGTTAGGCTCGAGAGAATGAAATGCAATTTCTTTACCATCAGGAGACCGCCACACTATTATATCCAAAAAAAGACACCACTATCCATTGCAAATTAGAGGGGTGATAGGATCACCTGTGGCCAAAAGATTGGTACTACTTCACCCCTGCTATGAACAGCTCAGCAATCCAGGTAAAATTAAGAAAATTTGTTGTAATAAATCTAGACTCCATTTCTAGAAGCTGGAAGTCAATAATTCTGCTTTTTCTCCAACAGAGAAAACCTACCACCCACAGGCACTCTGAACAGCCCATCCTTCTTCCCAAAATTAAACTTCCCATAATGTCCTGTGACACCTGAGCCCATGTTATAATTCAGTGCAGAATCCAGAGACTGCACACAGTTAAGACAAACTATCCGTGGCAGGCTAACCCTCCTTTTGAAATGTTTTTGGACCTTAAATGCAAGACAAGGCTGGCTGTGAGGGTACCTCATACGACATCAACACATAGGAACTTTGATCTAAACCAGGATCTGATCTAAACCAGAACTGAGACTTCAAAACTGTGCATTTTCTCTTGCAGGTAATCTATTATATTGTGCAGGCACTCCATATAATATCCTTAAAATAATCATCCTTCATCTAAGAATTAATTGGGCCTTTCCACTTGCAGAGTCACCCATCATTCTTTAAGGATCTGAGGAATCAGGAGTGGATATGAGCTACCTTAGACCTCAGGGCTCTGTGAGGAGAGACACCTTTGAGCTGATTCAACACACCCAAAATCTGAGTCACACCCTGGAGGAGGCTCTTCACATAAGTTAAAGGGTGTCTTTTAGTGTGATAAATCTCAAGGGTAAATACCTTCTTTTAGTGTCTGTAGTTTGGTGGGAAAAATCTCAGTTTTCCTCTCCCCTGGAAAGGCTTTGCTCTCTCTTCTAACTTTGAGTTGCCTGCTTATATTTTTCAGCTTGAATTTAATCGTGGCTTGTTGACATTCGTTTCTTCTTGTGTCAATGTTACCCTTGAGCTTAACAAATCATCTCCTTCTCTGGCATTTTGAGTCATTCTGTTCATCTTTTTCACATACCCCTCAACACTTCCTGTTTAGTAACAGCAGTTGTTTACTTGCCTTAAAAATTCCAGTCTTTGCCTCTCCATCCACTTGATTATCCCATCAGTCCTTCTCTCTACCCACCCTTATCTGGATTAGTCTCCATTAGGCACGGATGTCTGGAACAGTACCTGGCACTAGAGATGAATGTGTACCAGGCTCTGATACAAAAATATTTCCATTTCTCTTGCCTTATAAGACACATGTTGCCTGAGGTGTCTTAGAATTTGCCTTTTCCACAGTTCCATCATATCCTGATCCCTCAGCAGGCCCTTCTAAGCTTGTCTAATTTCTCCAGGTATTCCTCAGGCTTATAAACTTTGTTTTTCCAACACAGATTTCTCAGGTCACTTGTCCAAGGCTCATTAGGACTTTAGCACGAACAAATTCCACCCAGTTTATACCAGCCTTTTCCAACACCATTCATCACTGGTTATTTCCATTATTAATGAAAATCTGAAGTTGGATCAGACAAGATTGTTGAAGAATTTCACTACTGACCACCCTCACAGAAATACTTCCCTTCTTGGAGGAGTTCTCTCTTTGTAACACTCTTCTGATCAGATTTAACTTCACTTTACCTACCTCTGCCTTAGTGAAAATTTCTCATACTGCATGTCTCAAATGTTTCTGGCTCATTTGGACACAGATCTAAGTTACACCAAATAGATAGAAATTAGGTAACTTCTCAAAGCAAGATACCACGCTGTTCTTTCCTGATCTTTTCCCAGAAAAAGTGTTGTGATCCATCTGACATGGTTTTAATGACTCTGCCATTCTAAGTTGGTTTTGAAAACTGCAGAGGTCACACTAATGGACATGCAAATGCCCTGATCATTTTTTTCTAAAATACACGTGCTTACAATTCTTGTATCAAATAATATCAACCTGCTACTGCACCAACACTTGGTAAAAGAGCTCTTTCAGAAATCAGAAACAAAAGCAGTTTGTTCCTCTCATTATCATCACATCAAGAAGTTTGAATTTTACTTTTGCCTCAGCTAGAATAATTTAAATGTCCATAAACTCCTTCCCATTCACACCCTGCCATTATGCCACAGTCATTATCAACATCCCCACCGAATTTGAAAGAAAATAATTCATTTTGTTTGGAGGACAAATGCAGATCACTTTCTAACTTGGTCCCCTTCTTCCTGCATGGTGTCAGTGCTTCTTGGCTCATTATAAACTCCTTATTACTATGGGTAAGGAGTTTCTACTGTTTGTTTTAATTTCCTCTACAAAGGATCTCCTTCACAAGGAAATTAAAACCTTTACATTTTACAAGTACCACTTTATCTCCCCAGCTCATCTGAGATGTTGTTCTCATTGCTGATCAGTCCCTTTCTTTATAGATTTACTCATCACCCAAGCAAGAATCTGGAAAACTTTGATTTTTCTATTGTCACAGGACATTTCTCCTTTTGACTTGCTGAAACCACCTTGTTTAATGGTTTTAATCTAGAGAATTGCACAAGAGATTCTGTTTTATCCCAGAGATTCCAGCAATTTCTCTTGTGTCAATGTAACCAGTTACATTCAGAAATATTAATAGATTTCTAGAGTTAGGAGAATAATCTTATTCCTCAGGAATTCTAGGGGAGGGAAAATAACAATAATAATTATAAAAAGAGCTACTCATGCTAATCAGAAATCCAGGTGCTGCCCAGTGTATTGAGTGAAGTTGGAGGGATTTCTCCTGTGTACCCAAAGGGGGGACACTAACACACGTCAGGCTGTTCTGAAAAACATGATTTTGAGTATCGAGGTCAGATTCACTCCTATAAAGTGAGAGCAAGCAGAAATACATTCATTCATTCATTACATAAGTTTACCCAAAATAAATCTGTAGCATGTGGAGCAAAGATTTTGTTTTCCTAGAGTTCTGTACAGAGGTGAATCTCGCTTTAGTAGATAAAGCCATTTCTTGCCTCTTGGTCTTAAACTGAAATACACTTCTAAGAACTAGATTTAAATGTGGTTATTAGTTAGGAAAAACCTGAGATCCACACTAGATTTTAATTCAGACCTTATGGATCTGAATTTCTATTTGTTTTTTACACTTTAATCAGGGTTTACAGCCACTCCACTACCCCATAATCCATTCACCCTCCAGTACCTCCTTTATTTTAGGACACAGATTGAACAGAGCAGCAACTTCACCACTCAGCCCCTCTCATTTTCGTGTTTTCTGGGTTTCCCTGTTGAATTCTTGCAGTGGATACTTAGAATATGCCTTGTCACTCATTTTTCACAATCCCCCTCTATTTTATGTACTGATACACAGCATCTCCTCGTACACACGGAGCTGTGCCATGAAGGGCATGTACTGTGAGGATTGGCAGCTGAATTACCTGGGGGTTCCTGCTCCTTGAATTATTCTGCTATGAAATTCTCATCTGCAGTCTGCAAAGGGGAAACGACAGAGAGAAAAGAAACAGCTTTTCCCTGTCCACACTTTCTGAGGAGTCTGTCGTGCTAAGTACTGGCCTGTCTCCTCTCGTTTGTGTTAACAGTGTCTAAATCACTCTTTCGACTCACTGCCTTCCACGGGAGGAGCTGAGACAGCAGCACAAATGGATCCTTAAGTACAGGAGCTGGAGTGAGCTATTTCCATATATACTTGGAGGTAAACACAACAAAAAAACCCAAACAAACAAAAACAAACAAAAAAGTACTTTTAGCTTCATGTTTCCATATGTCATTTCCATTAGTGCAAGCCTCGAAATCCTCCCAGCCATTTATTCTTGCATTAAGTGTATCTTAAAAGAGTTTTGAAACTGGTCTCAATCCAAATATTAAAAAATAATAACCTGGAAAGAAACTTTTTTTCCACCCACCAGGGACCACTTGATGTAGTGTTCTTTAGCCGCACCTCTTACGAGTTCCTTGCTCTGATGTCAGAATGAACTGCATGGAACTTGAAGCACAATGGAGGAGACCAAAGTCCAAGTTTCTCTAGCAGTCACCAGGCCTTCAAGGTGTTTATCTCAGGAACCAGAGCTCAGAGGCAGCAAGGAGGAGCTGTGGTTGCCCCCACCTTTATTCCAGTCAGTAGATGAGTGTGAAGAGGAAAAGCTGTGTCAGCCAGGGCTGATAACCCCAATGTCCTTCATCAACCTTCCATCACAAGGGAAAAGGAAGCCATGAATGGGTCAGCACCAGAGATTTGGGGCTTTAATCTAATTCGACCCTAATTTGGCCCCTAATTCAACCCAGCTCAATAGCAAGGCAAAGAAAAGCCAGCCCTTGGCTCTTGCAGCCTCAGATGCTGTGTGGGACCTCTCTGTGTGTGTGCCTGTTGCTGCTGGAAGGTCCCACTTTGGAGTGATAGTCACCAAAAAGGAGATCAAGGCTGCCTACAGGTGCTCGTGCTAAAATTACTTTAATTTAGAACTATTTATCAGCATTTTCACACCATTTTTCGGCCACTCTCCTCAGCAGCTCTGTGCAATGTAAATCCCTCCAAGCCATCACCTGATAAAATATAATGTAAGAGGCAGGGAAATTCAATTACATCAGGCTGGCTGTGCCAGTCCCAGTTTTTTGCTGGGCTTCAAAGGGGGAGGGATAACAGGGAGACAGATTTTGTAGGCACATGTGTGGAGTAATTTCTGCTGCTGATCTCTCAGAGGCAAAGTGATTGCTAAGTTTGCCCAAGACGGAGAATTTAACTCCTGGGATATGACCCATTGCAAAAGCTGAAACTTCATTTCAGTCCCACCTGAGCTCACTTTTGAGGACTTGCATTAGGCAAATTTCACTGTTAAACTCAGCTGAAAATGTTCAGAGATTAAATTTTAAACAGTTCTTTGATTTGAGGTTGGAAGGGTTTAAAATATCTTTAGTCATAGCGCCAGGGCAAGTAGGGAAATGGGCACATCTGCCTTATCTGTCATTACACCCAGGTAAGTAAAAGTTGTGAAAGTCACAAGTTCTCTCTGCATACGTGAAATTAATCCCAGAAAGTTGAAGACCAGACAGAAGAAATATTCAGTATTATACAAGCAATGTGCATTAGCTGGATGGGATCAGCCCTCCAGCCATACACTCAACCATAACCCTTACAGATTGGCAGGACTCCCACTTCCTTACCATTGCATGCCAGGTACACAGGAGACTGTAATGAAATTCCAGGGCAGAGCTGTGGTCCTGGAGTAGTTTCCAAAACCTGCAATGTCTCTCTTGTGGTATTTTCCTAATTCAGGACCTTCAGTGTGCAGCAAGAACAAAGCAGTCTCCTTTACGACATTCCTTTAAAACCCAGTGCAGTCCTGTGGCACACTTCAAACTGGTTTTTCAGAATGCATATGTATGCATTCATACTTTTTTTTCCCCTGTCCTTTCAGTAATTATTTTTGTTCCAGCAAAATCAGAACAAGCAGAGCAGCTACAAATATCTCAGAAGCTTTTAGAGAGCAGGCAGCAGCCCACGCACCAAGCTGCTTGATATGGAAAAGCTGACATGATAAGACTGAGATGCATCTTCCCCAGAGAGAACTGGAGCCAGGGTGGAGCCGGGTGCAATGAGGCTCCGTGTCACTGCAATGTCACTCCCATGTCACTGATTCCAGCCCCCATGGACCTGTGGACATGGGGGGCAAAGCTGAATCCACCCCCACCTTGCTGGAATGGCTCCGTGGGGGAAGATAGGGAAA
>NW_008246054.1:7284147-7287330 GCF_000691975.1 Corvus brachyrhynchos
GAAAATAGCATTTGGCTTCCAGTGCATGAAAAGTAGGAGCTGACAGCATTTGCTGGTTCAGTGCAACACTAAGAGCATCCCTTGCTTCTGCTGCCATGGGACCAGACAGTCAGGAGCCTCTGACTTGGAGATCCATGTCCAAAGTGGTGTTTCAGCATCATGTCTGAGAAGCTGTTGCATATTAGAGCAATGGATCCTTTGGCACTAATAGGTATGGGAAGAAAGACCTGTTGGAACCGGTCCAGAGGGGACTACAAAAATTATTAGATGGCTGGAGCACTTCTCCTATGAAGAAAGGCTGGGAGAGTGGTGGTTGTTTATCCTGGGGAAGAGAAAGCTCTGGAGAGACTTTATAGCACCTTTCAGTAGTGAAAGGGGCTCCGAGAGAGCTGGAGAGGGGCTTGTGACAAGGACATGTAGAGACAGGACAAGGAGAGATGGCTTTGCACTGAGAGAGGGTGGGCAAAGTTTGGATATTAGAAAGAAATTCTTCTCTGAGAGGGTGGTGGGACCCTGGCACAGGGTGCCCAGGGAAGCTGTGGCCACCCCTGGATCTCTGGAAGTGTCCAAGGCCAGGCTGGACGGGGCTTGGAGCAGCCTGGGACAGTGGAAGGTGTCCCTGCCCATGGCAGGGGGTGGAATGGGATGAGCTTTAAAGTCCGTTCCAGCCCAAACCATTTTAGGACTCTATTATTCTATAATAGCTCAGCTACATTCCAGGGAGGAACCTCCTTGGCTGAGCCATGTGCTCTGTGCCTCTGCTTTATAGCCAAACAGCAGCCCAGAACCTCTGACTTTGAAACATCTGGAATAACCTCTGATATCTTCTGCCAGGAGCTCCCCCAGCCAAGCCGCACACGCAGCTGGTTAATTCTAACTGCACCTCCCTGAAGTGCAAAGTCTTATTACTACTATCCATTCCTTGGATAAATATTGGAAGAGCAGCACACAGAACACCGTGCTCTGGGATGCAAACGTGGTCGGCCTTGTGTCCTAAGGATCCTTCTGAATTTTTAGGCAGGAAAACTGCTCTTTGAGCCCATGGTGATACAAGAATTCACTCAGCCTCACCTACAGAAATTCAAGGACACTGAGGCTGCATTACCTACTTATGAAAAGGCTTAAGTACCTGCTTAATTTTAGGCTGGTTCTCAGAATTTGCACGAAAGCCCTTTTATAAGGGGTGTTTTCCTGGCCTGAATGTCAATGCACGAACAGCTACATAAAATCAGTGTCAGGAACAGAAGAAAATCCCCTGTGGGGAGAAAAGTTTTGGAAAAGCAGATGTAAAGGATCCACTACCTGATGCTAATATTCCACTTTGGAAAGCCAATTTATTCTCCCCATGGATTTGAATATTCTGTTATGGGAAAGCAGTTGTTTGAATAAATGTGTGTGAAGGAAAACATACACACATACAAACTTTCACACATGAGATATTGATTCAAACTGCAGTTATGATTCCTCGGACCTTTAAGAAATTGATTTTAGACTATTCTCCCTTTTTCTGTCTCACTCCAGCTGAAAATCAAAGCTCAGTGTAGGATCCCTAAAAAACTTTTTTTTTTTTTTTTTTGATACATGAAAAAAAGAAAAAAATCCCTTTTTTTCCGCTAAAGTTTGTGTGGATAGGAAAAAGGGGCCCAGAATCCTGTGGATTTGGTGTTCAATATTCTGTCAACTGATTTTTCAAAGACATAGAAAACTTAGAAATGACATTCAAAAATAAACAAGGAAACAAACACAGCTCCACTTCTTTCTTTCCTTTTCAAGTAAAGTATCATTTATTTTCAGTAAGTTCAGACAACTACTTGATTTTGCAATTCTCTTTTTCTCTCACCTAAGTCTTCCCTGGAATTCAGTGTTCTCATTAAGACTTTTTTTTTTCCCAAGAGACTTACACAAACTAAAAGTTACAAAACAGCCCCTGTGACAGCCATCTGCACTGGCACATATCTGCCAAGCTGAATGCAGCCTGAAATTCAGGCTTTGGACCTAAATAAACAATCTGTCTTTATTAGGCAAAGCACTTGAGAGTTTACTCAACTTTAAGCACAGGTTTCAATAGAAAGACAGCAACTTTGCTGAGCTTTAAATGTCCTGACAGTACCTGTTTGTGCTTGGAAGGAGTTTGTCCTGCCAGCTGGTGGCCAGGAAGACCTGCTTTAATCCCAAGGCAACACAAACTCAGCCTTAGTGTCTGGCCACAAGAGAGTATTCATTGGACATGGAAAGATGTGTCCCATGAGAACAGATTTCCAGGGATGAACCTCTGACTTCCTCCAGCTCCTCCCATCTTCTTCTTTTTTATCACTCCCTGTGCTTTCTGCCCAGGTCAGTGTCTTCCCCATCAAGGGGATCCAGTTCATTTCATTCCGAGCACCAAAGCACCAGCTAATTATAAACCAAACACAAACTAAACCCATCTTCCCCTCCTCCCCTCTGAAACCCCTAATTGCCCATTACCTTGCATTGTGCTCTGACACAAAAGTAATTCTACTAAGTGGGGAGTTTTGTTGTTGTTTTTTTCTTTCATAAAAACTGTTAATTTGCTATTAAATCTCTTGTTGAAAGACTAATAGCTTAATGAATGCATTAAATGTGCAAATTAGGGTTTTTTTACTGCATTACTTCGTGGAAGATTGAAAGGGTCCCATACTTCATCGTTGGCTCAGTAGGATTTAATGAGGCATTAGACCATCCTCTGTCTTGGAGGCCAGACGTATGAATGATCCCAGAATTGTGCAGGCAACACTTGTCCCAGGTCCCTCTCCTGCTAGGGACATATATTTTCCCCTTGCCTGTTTCTTCTCCCGTCACTGCTGATGTACGTGAAATAAAAATGTAGTTTCCAGATCAGTTTTATAATGAAAAGTAGCCCATTGCTGATGACAAATGTTGTTTACAGTCACTAGAAAAGAGGGTGGAATGGAGAGTGAATATATTAGAGGAGGAGAGGATAGCTTTTATATTCATTATACTGCCATTTTGGGCCTGTGAAGACACATAACCTTTCCCTCTCTCCCTCCATCATACAGTCACTTTCAGATGTCTACATTAAAAGAAAAAGCTGCAGGCAGTGTGCTTTGCATTACCTGCTATCAATGGAGAAGACATTTTCCACCAGTCAAATAGAGCTCCTTGTGGGAATACTTTCCCCCTAAACACACTTACCGAGGTTTT
>NW_008246054.1:7287840-7297737 GCF_000691975.1 Corvus brachyrhynchos
TACTGTGCCCCTCTCCAGGCATCTTTCCTGCTTGGCACAAAAGAAAACCTGCATAGGACAACTAGGAAAAGCCAGTGCAAAATCCGGATCCTTACCCGTCAGAAAGGAGGGTGGTATGGCTTGGAACAGACTCCCCAGGTAGTGGTGGAGTCACCATCCCTGGAATTGTTCAGAAAATGAGTAGATGAGGCACTTGGTGGTATGGTAATTGCCAAGAGAGTATTCAGTCAAAGGTTGGACTTGAGGATCTTGGAGGTCTTTTCCAACCTTAATGATTCCTTGATTACATCCTCAGAATGACACAGGACAGCAGCAGCCATCAGTGCCTACCTGAGGGGATGGCAGCCTCTTCAGAGAGGGTTATTTGGGCAGATTTTTAGTCCTCTGGGGCCTGAAGTGGAGGTCTCAAGCTTCATCTGCTCAGGAGAAAAATTTGGTACCCTGAGCTCTACAAAAAATTCCATTTGAGCTGTGGAAAGCCTGGTGGGGGCCTTGGTTGGACAAAGTTTGCAGAAGCTTGAAGGTTTCCAGCATGGGACCAGGAAAACACTGCTGTGGAGAGCAAGGTTTTGAGTGTGGAGAGTGCAGATAGGAACAGATTTGGAGGAGAATCTCTCCTCTGAGGCCTGGTAGACTTTTGCTGCTCAGGGAAAAGTGAAGACAAAAGGAGGATGGAGTTTGTGGAAGAAAGAGCTTCATCTTGGCAACAGCAAAAAAGAAACTTTATTTTGGGAAAAGTTAGAGGAATTAAATTTCAGGAGAGGAAGGCACAGTTTTAATACTTTTGGGATTCTGTCTGATAATTAACAGAGGAAGAGGTCTGTGGAGAGCAGGCTGCAGGACAGCCATGAGCTGAGACGTGCTGGAACAAACCCAGAGTCAGACAGGCTGGCACCCATCCCACCCTCTTGTCTTTACTTGTAACTGCTCCCTGCCATGATCAAAAGGCTGTCAGATACTAATAAAGTCTTAATGCATCATCTCTCATTCACACTGACTCATGTGAGACATCCTGGGCATCCAAGTTTAGTGGGTCAGATTCCTCGACTCCTTCTGTAGCCAGCAAAGAAGGATTAGCTCATCCAGATTTGGAACAGATAAGCCAGGATCCTGGCATGGAGTCCTTTTTTTTCAAGTCTTTCTCTGCTGGTTTTACACGGAGCTTTAGGGGTTCCAGCCAGTTATATCAGACACCCAAGTCAGATGTCTGAACTTAGCAAACAGCTTCACAGGACTCTGGGTTTATTCATATCTGCAAATACAAGTATTTGAAAAGCAGTAGCGCTCCTCTGCTGCAATTAATGGCTTCGGGTTAGGCATTATCTAAGGGCCAGGAAGAGCCGCAGGGCATGGAATTACCATTACACCTGTATGGTCTCATCTGAGCTGGTACCCTCCACTGGCCTGAAAGGAATCTCACGGAAGAGGCACATAAGGGAACATCAGAATGGAAATGAACGTCTGATTGTATGAAAATCTGCAGGAATGTGGCCACAGTAACATCCCTGGGGCTTTCCAACCATGTTTATATTGGGTGGAACCTCCTCTGGTTTGCATTCAAGCCAAAGCAGAAAGAGGGAAGCTGTCAGGCAGTTTCTTTCTCAGGGACATGGCTTTTAGGGGATGGTGCAAGGACTGGAAGAACTGATGTCTGCTTGGGAAGCCCTCATGTTCTGCAGAGTACCAAGGATATGCCACATTTACCCCCAGGCCACTGACACATTCATTAATTTGTTAATTTATTGGAGGAAAGTTTCTCAGCTACATGAAGCCAACTAAAATTTAGGGGCTTAGTCTCAGCGAGGTGAATCCAGAGGGTGACAGGCATCTGTAGCTGACAGATTATTGGTCCCATCTATCTGGATATCAGAGCTGGTGTAAGAATAACCACTGTGAGGTGTACAGTGCAGTGCACAGCCTTTGGAAAGATCCTGAACAACCAGCGCAGACAAGATCTGTAACTCCCAGGTGGTTAATGAAATGCTATGGATCCCATCCCAGTGACACTGGAGAACACTTCTATTAATGCTCGCTATTAATTCACAGACAGAGTAGAATAATACCATCAGAAGTTCAGCTAATCCTTTTGCACCTCAGAAGATATGAAAATGTTTGACAGGTTCAACAGAACTTACTGCACCCACAATTAGGAAATACTGGGTTTAAAAGCCTGAGTGAATGCTGATTGTCACTCTTTAGAAATACAACTATTTCTGAGAGGAAACAAGGCAGTCCACGTCCCTCACAACAGAGCTGTTGAAAGCACACATACCCACACACAAAGAGCAGTGGAAACTCACAGTTTTTAAAATTTCAGACCTATGAAATGGGTATTTACAAACAACTCTTTTATTCAGGACAGTTAGAAATCAGAGGCATTCATTTAAACCTTAAAAACTGCGAATATTTGTACCCTGTTCACAGATGAACACCAACACATGCTCTGTGGAAGAGGATAGGTCCCTGCTATTGAAAATAAACATCTCTGTGTTTGCATTGCCCATCGCCAGGGCTCCCATTGTTCTCTGCACACAGCACAGCAGCAGAGTACAAGGTCAGTGGTAGACTGTGCTCCCATTGTTAGTGTTTGAAGAGGGAACATTTTATCCTTCACAACAAATCTACATACAGGCTATTGAATGAAATACAATAGCCTTGCTAAATTACTTCATCCATTAGCTGGATGCCTGTAAGAAAAATAAAACAGTGTATTTTTGTAGAATCCATTATGGATTGTGTGGTAAACAACGTGCGTTCAGGGGGAAAAAATGGTGTCTGATCCCAAAAGCAGACAAATTTTGGTATTCAGAGGAGGTGGGAAATTTCTTTAAGTATTACTTAGTACTATTTTAGGAAGCCAAGATGATCTGAAATATGAGTGCTGTATATACACAAGGGAGAGGCTCTGTTCCAAGGGGTCTATGGTTGGAGTTGGTTGATCCAACATGTACTTCTCACCTTCAAAGAGAGTATCAGGGTGCAAACAGGGCCCCCCGGGGGCTGGGACCTGGCAGGGGGAGTGCCAGAGCCTGGGACCCATCCCACCAGCCCAGCCAGGGAGCAGGACAGTGATGGGGACAGGCAGGGCAGCCCAGCATCCCACAGAACCTCTGGGGCAGGGGCTGGTGGCCCTGGGCTGGGCTGGAATGGGGCTCTGGGTCCATGTGGCATGTGTGGGATGAAGTCCCTGCATTTAGGGATACAAATCCCATACCTTAAAGATTTCCCAGATCTGGAGGGGAGGTGGTGAGGGGAACAGGAGCAGGTGAGCAGCACCTCTGCAGTCAGTGCAAGCAGCAATCAGTGCACTGCTGATAACACACTGTCAGGTCCTCAGGGTTGTATCACAGTTCCTGCACTCTTTTCATCCCAGAACTGGTAGTGATAGCTGTCCTTGATTTTCATTCTGACCCTGTGGCTCCCAGGCATTTCTGCCAACATTTGCAATTGTGTCCCATCAGGTAATAAGGCAAGAGCCTTGCTGTGGAAGGCAAGAGTTTGGGACTGATATTTTCTTTTCTCTTCCTCTTTTTTTCCCTCCCACCCTCCCTCTCTCCCTCTCAGAGTGTGCTGATGAAGCTTCTCTCTTCCTCCTCAGTATTCCCAGTCTCCCTCCAAACCCAGGACTCAGCTGCCATTCTCCAAAACGTAATGTGCAGATGACACTTCAAGGATGTAATCAGAAAATGCTGGGGGATGGAGGAGCAGGAGATGCTGACACAGAGAAACCATTCTATTTTAAGCAAACCAAGTGCATGCCTGCTCCTGGTTCTCAAATCAGCAGGGCTGCCTGCTCTGGAGCCATGAATCCTCCAAATCTGACTGGGCAAGTTGGACTTCTTTCCCAAGCCTTTGCAAAATTTATGCTGTATGCTGGATAGGGTGCAAGGATTTCTCCAGTGGGAGTTGGGGCAGCTGGATGGGCTGGAAGGGTCTGGCTGGAGCAGAAAGTGGATCTCAGCATCACTGAGGGATGTGACACAACAGAATGGATTTATCTGGCAAGTTGAGGGCAACTCATGAATCTCTTGAAGATGTCACTGAAGTGACAGTAACTGGCTGAGAGCTCTCACATCTGCCCAACACTTCCTGTTAATAGTTTGGTCACTCTCCATCACCGAGGCTTTGGCCTGTGAGAAAGGCTGCCCGGGGAAGTGGTGGAATTACCCTGGAAGTGTTCACAAAACATGTAGGTGTGGTGATTAGTGGACCTGGCAGTATAAGGTCCATGGCTGGACTCAGTGACCTTAGAGGTCTTGTCCAACCTTAACGATCCTGTGATCCTAAAGCACCACTGTATGGGCCAAGGGGAGCCAGGACTGGGCTGGCACTGTGGTTACTCCGTCCCTGTTTCTGCCATGGCTCAACTGGAGAAGTGTGTGCTCCATATTTTCGAGCAGACAGCAAGTGATTAAAATTCCATTTATAGGAAGGAAGCCAGATCTTTGCATTATAAACATACCTATAGGTGGGCAAAGTTTCCATTATTTCATATGCCGAGAGATTATATCAAAACATGGGCCGAGACTGGCAGAGAAGCTCCTTGTGACCTGTCAGTCTTTACCTTGATCTTCAGAGCACCTAATCCTACAGAGCCATCATTTTTTTGCCTCTTTTATTTGGGATTCAGAAAATATAGCAAGGAGAGGGTGCTTGACCTTCCAAACAATACACTACAGAAACTCTTCAGAGTGGAGGGAAGTCATGCTGGAACTGGTGCCTGCTGGAGGGCAAATTGTTTGCTTTACAGCACTCAGGCATTGTGTCATCAGCTATTACATGTCCCTCCAGGTCTTTGAAAACCACTTTGAATTCCTAGAAGGAACAATAGAGGATGTCCTTTCAGGAAGAATGGGATAGGAAGCAAGCTGGGGCACCTATCTGCATTGTCACTATTTGCATGCTCTGGGCAAGGAGACTGAGGTGAGTAAACAAAACCCGAGGGAAGGAAAAACAGAATTATCACAACAGAGCTTGTTTCAAGGCCCCCAGAATGTGTGATTGCTTTTCTTATGGGTAGGAGATCAATGTGAACCAAATGAACCCTGCACGAGGCAGAAAACATTGGAATGATGTGCCCCTTACTGAGAAACAAATTCCTGGGAATCAGGCATGTCCCACAGTACTGAGACAGTTTTTCTGAGTCTCGGTTAAAACACAAAACAAGTAAAATCAGGCAAACTCCCTGTTTGCTTATCAGACATAGAGAACATGCACAGTCCTTGGATTAGAGCTTGGCACTGCCAGGCCTTCTGCTGCCCAGGCCCTGCTGTAACTGCAGCCTGCTCCAAGAACACACTGTTGGAAAACAATGCTGCGGGGCGAGTGGGCAAAGACACATCCAGGTCCCGGGGCAGGAGGCAGGGATCCCACAGGCTGCTCCTGGCTTTAGAGCTAAGGCATGCAATGGATGGAGAGTCGCCAGAGCGTGAAATGCACCCCCTCCAACTGCAGCTGCATTAACTTTCCTCCTCCTCCCCGTGAGCCAAGCAAAGGCTGTTGGATGGAGTCTGAGCTGATTAAACTTTGGTTGGCCATGACCACCTTCAGCCCTTCCCTGAGGATCAGGAGCCCGAGCAAAGAGGAACCTCACTATCAGCAAAATTCTTGCCATTGCAGTCATGCTGACTGAACTTTTAACCAAAATTTATACACAAGTAACCACTGGCCAGCCAGCCATCCTATTCATCTTCTCACACACCCAGTTCAGGATTCGTTAATAGCTGCCCTTCACTTACCATCTTCCCTCTGAAAGGCTTCCATGTATCTGTTAGGAAATTCACTGGGAATATCCCCCTATCTAAATCTTGTGTCTTGGATTCAAGTCTTTGTTCAATCTCCTCTCTGTATCAACAGTTTTCTACATGACTTTTATGGCATGTTTGTGCCTACAGCTTGTTTCTCCACCCTCAGTCCCTCTCCAGTTTCCATGAATCAAAGGAACTTCCACAGCATCACCTTCCCAAGAGGCAACTTTCTCCTGAAGCTTTTACCACTGCCCCAGCATCATCTCCCTCTCTGTCTCTTTAGATCTATGTCTTCTGCTGCAAATTCAATTAAAGCCTCTCTGGGAGACTCATGAGCAAGTCAATACAGTGACCAATGGTTGGATGGGTTAAAGTGAGGTTTAGGGTGAGTAGATCCGTGAGGAATTGATAGAGAGCAGGCTCTGATGTTAGGAAGCTGGAGAGGCACAAATCCATCACTCCTCAGTTAGGATGTACAGTGTAGGATCCCACTTTTAAAGTGCCTGTGCTCCCACTGCAGTCATTACAGATCCAGCCCACAGCCTCCCACTGCTGACTGCACTGGAGATCTCCATCAGGGACAGCAGGAATTGATCAGGGAAATCCAGGGGCCATATATCACACCCCATCCACCTGGGCATGTGATTCTGTCTGTGTGAAATGAGCTCATCTGGATGGTCTGTACAGGCTTCTCTCTCAATTCCCCTGCAGCTGTATCTGTTCCAGAAATAACAGCTAGCTCCTCTGCATTTTGTGACTGTGCCATCCTAATTAAAACAAATTCCAACCTCCAAACAGAGCAGTGGTAGGAGCCCATCAATTTTATGGGCAAGAATGGACAAATATTTTTTCCAAATTATCTTTACTCCAGGTTTCAAATGGGTCCTTGATTCAATTTTGTTGCTGTGGGAAGAGTCATGACGTCAGACCTGGGAGCTGTGATATCACTGAGGAATAATCACACGCTGGAGAAGACAGCAGGTAAAGGGAAGTAAACAAATGTGTTTATCCACAAACGCTGCTACCATGAGGAACTGGAATCTCCAATGGTAATTTACCACACATTGCTAATGTGTTTTTTTATAATATATTTCTTAATTCTTTTTTCTTTGATTCTGGCTGGATAGGAAGGTTCATCAGGGCTGGAACAAGCAGGGGAAGAATATTGAGATGAGCATTACAGATCTGCCGTGCTCCGGTTTATGGTTTGTTCCCAGCAATACACAGTAAGTAAAACAAGCACTGATTGAGTCAGCTGCCTCCTGGGTGTTCATTTGCTGGAGTGTGAGGAATATTAATGCTAAGAACATTGGCGTGCACCAGGAAAGGCAGGAGGAGGCAAGCAGATTACCCTGGCTTAGGGGTATTATACACGCGTCTGCAACTTCCAAAGACACAGAGAGGAAACATTTCTGTGGGGTTTTGTCTCTTATCTTCTTACAGTCTTACAGATTTTTGAGATGCATTGCCCTGGAGTTTTAATACTCAGAGTTTTCAGGCGGGATTGTGATTTTTTTTTTTTTTTTTTTTTTAATCTTCCTTTTTTGCTGAGGGGAAAAAAAGGAAAAAATGCAAGTGCTGAGTTTCATCAGGATAAAGAAAAAGCAGATTCCAAGAGAAGAAAGACGAGATGAAAAAGAAAAGTTTGATTAAAATCCCCTCTTGTTCTGTGTGTTTGATGTAAATATCTTCACACCTTTCTCTTTTCCTTTGCAGCCTCAGCAGAGGGTTCAGCCCATCACCAGGGGATTGAGTTCCAAGCTTAGGGCTTTGTAGTTGCTGCTGCTCTTGCTGCTGTTGTCTAAAGGGATTATAAGCCTTTGTAAAGCTTGTGTTAATACCCTGGAGGGGAAAAATGAGTTTCCAAATAACCTTTGTTGTGCATCTCCTGTCTAAGGTACCCCAGGAAAGGAAAAATCAGGAAGTGTTTTAGCTTCACGAGTAGGTCACTTAAAGTTCACAAACAAGGTCTGCAGCCTCTCCAAGTGCAGGGATGCTCCTTGTTCTTGTGCTGCTGACACCAGGACCTGCTAGGAATAGCAATGCCTTTCTCTGTTCACCAGAAAACATGTTCAATTTTAAACTGGATTTTTAAGAAATACCTGGAGAAACTGCACTAGGTGCTTAGCTCCCAACACATCCTTCAGTAACGTTTGGGCACTTTATATTCCATACCATCTTTGGAAACTCCCAGCTCAGGATCCAACTCCACAGTTTCAGACTGATTCTCTGTATCTTTTCAAACCTTTTTTTTTTTTTTTTTGCTGCAGGAGGATTGGTTTTGAGCCACGTCTCCACGTTTCCCTTCAGACTCTGTAAAGGTGCAGAGCTGTTTGGTATTCAGGGAGCGCTGGAGGCTGAGGGTCATTCAATATTCCAGTGTGAGGAGTGGGTTGCTCAGTATTCCAGGTGTGTGCCAGCACCAGCAGCCAGGACTGTGCAGCTGTGGATGGCTCAGCATTCCTAAGGTGTGCTCCAGGTGCTTAAAGGCTGCAGGGAGCACCTGGGTGCTCACCAGGGTGAGAGTCCCTCAGTATTCACAGCTCTGTCCCTGGGAAGGGCTGAGGACCGGCAGCCATTCCATTCTCTGCTTGGAGAATAGAAATGAAAGCCATGGTCAAAGGGAAAATTATAATGGAGAGGAGAGGGAGAGAGAAGTGGGGAAGATGAGAAGGGAGAGTGATGAAAGGGCAGCACTTCAGAAAATGAGACTTCTGAGCCCCTCACTGGGTACTTTGCAGGAACCACACTTCAGGTTTAAATTAAAAGGGTGAAGGCAATGCATTTCACCTTTCTAAGGCTGAATTAAGAACCCAGAGTGAAGCTGTCCAGATGCACTCATTATCACTTTTTTTTTGGTGTTGGTCAGCATTTGGTTCTGTGACAAAAGGTTCATCCCCACAAACACACAGGATCACAACAGGAGGTGGGGGAAAGCCAAGGACCTACGCAGAGAAATGCAGCCCCTAACCCAGCTCCTCATAGGGTGTCACAGCCATCAGCCCCATCCCTCGGGGGAAAACCATCAGGAGGAGTCCATGGCAGAGCCTGTTCAGCCCCCTGCCCTCACACTGGGAAGGTTTGCTGTCAGCAGGGGGATGGGACTCACTGCCAGACACAGGGAAGAGCATTTTAGGAGTGTACAAAACTTTTCTGCTTCTAAAATTTTCATAAAGAAATCGGTGGGAATTCTGACATATTGAGCATGAGGAATGCATAACTCCCCCATCAGTGCTTCTTTTTGTCTGAAGTTACAATAATTTGACGACAATACTGAAACACAAAATAATGACAATTAACAGAATTTATTTTTTTATTCACTCAGATAATTTTTTCATACAAATCAGGCACTACCAGTTTTGCCTTCTCAGAATAAAAATCAGATTGTGGACAGAGTAAAAATGAATCTGAGCTTTTGGATTGGAGAAAATATTTCCAGCACAGTCCTTTTCATGATGCCATCTGCTCCTTCGTTACCAGGTGTGTGTTTGTAGGTGCTATGTGCCAGCTACTACGGATGACAAGCCAGCTCTGTGTGCAGGTACTTCTGAGGATGCCTAGCACAGGGCTGAACAAATGGACTGCCTATGGAAATTGGAGAAAAAGTTGTGTTTTGGAAAACCAAAAATGAGACTGGACTCTAATGCTTGCTGTAAGGGATGTTAACTTCCCTGAGTGGATATGGCCTGGAGTTAAAATGGGCACCAGTTAAAACTCACCCTGCCTTCAAAAGGTGTTGATTTTTTTGTTTACATGGACATACAGTGATAGAACAAGGAGGAATGGCTTTAAACTGAAAGAGGGTAGATTTAGATTGAATATTAGGAAGAAATTCTTCTCTGTGAAGGTGGTGAGGCCCTGGCACAGGGTGCCCAGAGAAGCTGTGGCTGCTCCTGCCCCTGGCAGTGTCCAAGGCCAGGTTGGATGGGACTTGGAGCAACCTGGGACAGTGGAAGGTGTCCCTGCCCATGGCAGGGGGTGGAACTGGATGAACATTATGGTCCCTTCCAACCCAAAATCACTCCATGATTTTATGAAATCTGCTTCACTGTCCCTCTCCTCTCCTCTCCTCTCCTCTCCTCTCTCCTCCTCCCTCGTTTCCTCCCTCCTCTCGCACCAACCTCCCTCCCCGCTCTCGTACCAACATCCA
>NW_008246054.1:7297874-7312538 GCF_000691975.1 Corvus brachyrhynchos
TCTCCTCTCCTCTCCTCTCCTCTCCTCTCCCCTTTGTATGCACCTTTTCTTTCTCCATCAACCCTTGGCCTTAAAGCATGAAATCAGAGGTCTCTGGATCTGCTACACCATGAAATTATTTAATGAATATAATGTTTATTCAAGATTCTTGATTCACTCAACCCACTCTCTAAAGGAATCTCTCCCAACATGCCCCCCAGTACTTAGCTATGAAAATTACATTCCCTTCCCCATGACTTTGTCAGTGCAGGGAACATCACAGCCTGCTTCAAAATGCTGCACTATACTTAGTGGTATTTTATGACACATTTTTCAAATCAAATTTAAAAGCATAACTGAGTGGAATTAAATTAATGCTGTCTGGTAATGTCAGCAGCACCGGAGCTGTGCATGGCTGGCTTAGCTTCTAAACCTCTGGCATCTTCCTGGGACTTATTTCTGACTGCAGGGTAAAAGGAAATGCAGTGATGGGAATTTTTTTTTAGATTTTGTCTATGGAAGGGAGTGTGTGGGAATAAATAGATGACAGCTGAGGTCTGGGTAGAGTTTCCTAAGTTTAGATGGAGGTATGTTCCTGGGTGAAGGAGGGAATGGAAATTTAGGGTATGTATCCATGTGAGTTTTGGTGTGATGGATGCACGTACAAGAGCTCTGAGAATATCCCTGCATTACCCAGGCAGACCTTACCGGGTCTGGTTTTGGGGTGGTTCCATTTTCCCCTCACATCTGCTCACGTGGGTTGACGAAATACATCCCAGCAACCATAGTACTGATTGTGATAATGGTTTAAACGGCAAATTGTTGCCTCACTGAGCAGAATGCAGTTTGTGCCTGTGTATATCTTGTCTGTGTGTAGTCAGGAGAGCCTCCTAGCAGCTTTGGAGCTGGAAAACTGAATACAACAGTACTAATGTAGGATGAAGGAAGAGTGTGTGCATGTGCTGGTGTATGCAGGGCCATGGACACCTGCCCCTGGTGTATTTTGTGTCCACAGATGTAGTAATGCTTATTCCAATAACACAGAGCCAACAAGGATCTGTTTGAGATGGTAACTGCCTCACTTGTGTACATATTTTTCCTTTTTCACTTTCTGATTTAAAAGCAGCAATTCCAGCTTTTTCCTTTTCTGCATTGTGAAAACATCTCATAGTCATTTTAGCCAAAACAGACCACCCTTGCTCCAAGAGTACATAGCACAGAATGTACTTCATCAGTACCCAGAAACATTTTTTTATTCCTCAATGACTTTACATTTCCTCACCCCATTCAAAGCTGTGTACTTGAACACATCGATTGTCTGGACCTCTTTACCTTCCACACAGGCAACACTCAAAATGTTCCTTTCAGAGAAGAGGGAGAACATTCCTACTGACAGTGCTGCATTAGAATTGCACAGACCCAGGTGGCATCCAAATGAGCTCTGCTGGAGTGTTCCAGTCTCCTCTTGTCCTCACGGAACATTCAAGTTGCCATTGAACTTGGGTTCACATTGTGGGGGGAGGATGGACTCTGTTTCTCCTGATTAAATTGATGTGGGTGGCAGCTGCCACTCAGCCCTCAGGACAAAACTGAGCTTGTCTGAAGTAATCCTTTGTGAAACATAAATAAAATGTTGCCCACAGGTTGCCCCATCCCTGGAAGTGTCCAAGGCCAGGTTGGATGGGACTTGGAGCAACCTGGGATAGTGGAAGGTGTCCCTGCCCATGGCAGGGGATGGGATGGGATGAACTTTTAGATCCCTTCCAACCCAAACCATTCTGGGATTCTATGATTCTATGATAAAATGACCACTGGTCCTTAGCATCTCTTTTCTTTGTTTGCTTTTCACATTGAAGGCTATAAAATGTACAGTCCTCCCTTTAGAGAAGATCACAGAATCCCAGAATGGTTTGGGCTGAAAGGAACCTTAAAACCCCTGCCATGGGCAGGGACACCACAAGCCAATCACTTTCCCCCACAAAACGGCTTATAGTGGTGACCTCACCACCTCGGTGCTGTGGTGGTGTTCCCATTCCTCCACTTGTACTACAGGCTTTGGTATCTTCTGGACACTTCTGTGATGAGAACACTTTGAGAGCAGATAATGCATTTGTACTGGTATATAAAACACCAGAGATATTTATGCTGCTCTATAAATAATAAAGCTCTCCTGGATTTACTTGGAGATGCAGGAGCACAGAAAGAGGGGAGTTTAATAAGTCAGGAAAACAAAAACAAACCAAAACAAACAGAAACAAACAAACAAAAAAAACCCCAAACAAAACCAAACCCCAAAGGTCAATGAAAACTGATACTAAGCCTCCCTAAGAAAAACAGATAATGATGAAGCCAGAGGAATTCTGAAATCTCTGAGATTCAAACCGGGAAGAAGAAAAAAAGACTTTTTGAACCTTCATTGCTCATTTTCTGTGCCCTATGCAATTTAATTTCCAAAGAATTTTATTTTTTCTGGGTACCTTCCCTAAGCCTGCTTTGTGCGTGGAATTTCCCTGGGATTTCCAAAGGAACTTGTAGGGCTGGGAGCACTCCAGAATTTCCCCATTTTTTAAAATGTTGAAATAAAATGGCTGCACAAGGATATTTTCACCCTTTTTTGTTTCTCAGACCTTGAACTCAACACATGGTTAAAGCAGAATTTCATAAACTGTTCTTAATGCACAGGGATTTAAACCACTGGAATTAGGTACGCCAGGCAGAGGGACACTCATTTCCTTAATTTAAGTATCTAGGTGTTCAACATCTGAGGCTGATGTGGTCACACCAGGCTGCCTCTGCAGCCAGCAGCAAGAAGCTCCCATGGAAGACGCCTCATTTCCCTCTCCAGAACAGGCTCTAATCTGGGTCAGCTGAATCCTCTCGGGGGGCACCCACAGCCCCAGCCTGAAAAGAGATTGGGGTGATTATCCCAGCCCTCTCATTGCTCCAGTTCTGAAGGGAAGGGAGATGAATCCCAGCCTTGGCAGCTATTACATCCCTCTGGGTTAGGGTGCTTAAAAATGTCTCTCCTCTTTGCCAGCTTGAAAGCCTCCATTGCTCTCACCAAGAAACAATTTCATGCTCTTAAACAAAGTACTAAGGCATGAAAGCACAATTCCAGTCTGTTCTTTCTGTAGGGCTGCTTAAAGAAAAGGGCCACGTGATGTGCGTTGGATTGAACTGAGACATTGGTATCTGGGAAATGTTCCAGTAGACTGAGCAACAGGGCTCTGCTCAGTGCCAGCATGAAACGATACAATTTTCATGGAGATGCATCCATTTACACCTGGTCTGCATTTGGCATGGGGAGAAGAGAAATTGCCCCTTGATCAGGGCATCTTTGACATATTGAGTTATCTCTCTCGTGAGTAATGGAGTAAAGATGAGCACACCTTTGATATGTTAGAGTGGCTTCCCATAAATATTAAAGTGAAAGGAGACTTCATAGACTTATGGGATGGAAGCACCTGCAATTCATCTCCAAAGACTGTGCTGAGGCTGAGGTGGCTGCCAGCTGCTGCCTTCCCGGAGGGGTCATTAATAGCTCTCTCTGGGCTTTTCCTGCTTGCTTTTCTGCTTTTGCATGGTCTTCATGGATGGAAGGAAAACTTTGCCTTGCTCAGCCTCAATTTTCAAGGTAGCCGAGCTCTCAGAGCTCTTTCTGCTGTGCCTGGGTGATTTCAGTGTGAAATCACTGTCACTGGAGGCTTTTAAAAACAGACCAGACAAGTTCATGTCTTCAAAAGCATTGATCTTCCTGACCCTACTGGAAAGCAAAAGGGTTGTCTAGAGGTCATTCAGGAACTTTCCCACTTCTGTTTACCGCATTTGCTCCCACGTGGCATGATCTCTAAAGAACTATTTCTCAGCCTGCGGTCTGCACAACACCTGGACATGTTGCATGAACTTATGGCAAAAAGCAATTGAACTGAGAAATGAAAATGCGCTTCCACATGCTATCAACAAGCAAAATGGGAAGGAAAAAAAATAATGAGGCTCAGAGGTTTGGCCTTATTTCTTTGCGGCTGTACATGAAAATTGTGACACAACTTTCATATTTTTGTTTTGTTAAAAAAAAAAAAAAATAGTAATTTTCCATTTGAAAAGAGAAACAGTGTCCTAAAGGCTATCAAATGGATTAATAGCACAAAGCCTGAGAGGTGGCAAATCCCACAAGAAGCTCAGTGAGTTTCCTGTTATTAATCACCAAATCACAGCAAGAGCACCAGAAGAGCCTGGTACCCCCCAGCCTCTCCTTTCCATGTTTTTTTCTCATGTCTTTTCTGCTTCAGTTTGCAGGGTGATGCATCAAATAATCCCAAAGGAGGAAAACTGATCTTGACAGGGTTTGGTGGTATCATCTGAAGTAATTTTCTTCCTCTTCCCAACCCATTCTCTTGCTGATTTCTTGCCAGGCTGTTTACACACCAAAGGTTTCTGCTGCACCCCTTAAGAGAGGAGCAGTGGATGCTGATCCAGCTGTTACATGTTCGCTTCAGCACAATCTGGGAGTCAGTAAGTCAGCATCAGACGTTTATAGGGAGCCCAGTGGTGCTGCCCAGCTCCTCCCTGGAACAGAATGAGGGAGCCCCGCACACCAACGTGCTCCACTCTCTGCTGGCTCAACATTCCAACTGCATTTCTGTGTCGGAGTCTGGGCTTTTTCAAAGGTCTTTGCTGAAAGGAGTGACTTTAATATCATAGGGTTGTTAGCTGACAGGCTGTTGTTAGGTAACTGGAAAAAATGTTTCCTCTTGTTAGGAGCAGCGCTTGTCTCTTGATTTTCCTCGATGGTTTTGCACTGCTACCTGTCCTGAAAGATGTAAAGAAGTCACTAAAGAGCTGAACAAGAAAAGTTAAATGAGCAGAAGTATAACTTTGCCCCATTGGAGTTAGCTTCAAAACCCTTGGATCACTCAGTTTCAAAATAGTTGGATCAGCACTGGCTCTAATTGCATCTACTATTTTGGTTTCTTTATTTATTGTGTTGCTGTGAAGAGGAGCTTGAAGAGAGGAGAGTTGTGATAAATCAAACGGGCAACTACCTGTGTCAGGGAAGTGTGTGTCAGGTTGGGACATATCACCTGACAGACACAATGGGAAAGCCATAAAAGGTTTCCCCCTGTGCCAAGATGGGCAATTCATCAGAGTTTTAGCAAAGAAATAGGCCCATGAATCTCCCTTCTTTTCTTCTTCAGCCTGTATGCACTTTGTCCACCCTGGGTAACAGCATAAAGGATAAGTACCAAAATTTGGGACCCAAGGATTATTGAAAGAATACACTTGTAGGGCTCAACATCTGCTGCTCTGGGCACAGAACAGGTGAACTGTAGAATTACAACAGAGAGGTAGAAATTGAAGAAGGGTCTGAAGTTAAGCCAAAAGACCCCTGAAAGAAAGATATGCATGCAGACCTGGTAATACTGGGATTTAAATGGCGTATGGGGTGCAATATCTAAATATTTCTTAGTTTGAGCTGCATATCAAGGATATGGAAAGGAGACACATCTCTAGAGTGACCCTTCTTTCTACCACTGATTTTTTTCTTGCTGTTGTCAACCAGTTGATAGGAAAGAAACAAGCTCCTTGGTTCTTTCCATGGCTCTGACCAGCATGAACCCAAGGGTGCTGCTCTTCCTCTAGGAACAACATAGGGAAGTAACTTCCATAATCCATCTGGCAGAAGCTTTCCAAGATCCCTATCACCCTCAAAAGTGTTCACAGCTCACCACAGGACATTCTCTGTGGCTGAGCTGCAGTCAGGGATCACTGTGCTTCAGAGCCAGGCAGCTCCATGAGCTCATGTCCTGCTTCCTGGGGAGCGGAGGCTCACGTGCAGAAACCCCTTGCAGCTGTAATTCCTGCGTGGACGCAAAGCCCTGTGCAGAGTCACTGAGCTGTTCACTCCTTGCAGCATGAATGCTTCCCCTGCCCTTCCCCCAAAGTGGTATCATTTAAGTCTCGTCTGCACCTCAATAGAATTATAAGTGTTCTTTTGTTACTGCCTTACGTATTGTCAGACACAAACCTCTGCCTGCTGCAGAGACAGCCTGACCGTGGCTCCAGCAGCCTTGGCAACAGCCAGCTGAAAGTGCACCTCTGCTCAGGCCAGGGATGAAGCTTGAGAAAACCCAATTGTTTGAGAATCACAGAATGGTTTGACTTGAAAGATCTCATTCCACCCCCTGCCATGGACAAGGACACCTTCCACTGTCCCAGGTTGCTCCAAACCTCATCCAGTCTGGCCTTGAGCACTCCCAGGGATGGGGCAGCCACAGCTTCTCTGGGCAGCCTGTGCCAGTGCAGTTCCAGTTTCCTCACTATTCTTCCAGATTTTCCCCTGTAAGAGAGAAACCAACTCAGCCTCTTCCTCAGGAATGTGATTTCAGGTTTTAGTGCAAGACCTGGATGCACTGGGCAGATTCCTGGCTGTTCTAAGCCACTGAGCCAGTTTACATCCAGTTCAGGTGCTTGTGTTTTGTTAAATCAAAATAATTCCTTAGGAAATAAAAACTAGGTTTCAACATATGTAGCAAACAGAGTGTGTGCATACATGTCACATCTGCACCTGTGCAAATGCCAATTAACCCTTATAATTAGCCACAATTATTCTCATTACCTTAAGATGAGAATCAAAAGCAGGATTTTCTTCTTCATTTTTCCTTCTTCTTTCTTTCAGATCATGATCCTTCTATCACTATGGTGGATTGTGGGATGTGTGTAATTGGCCATGTGAGGCCAATCTTAAGGAAAATTATAGACTCAAACTAAACCCTCACAAATTCCCAAGACCTCAGCACCTGAAATGCTGATTTAATTTTCAAAAGAGTTTCTTTCTTATTTAACCACCCAAAAGAAGGGGTAAATTTGTGACATTTCTCTGCCTCTAGCAGTTTTACAGGGATGCAGACTGTTAAGGGGAATGGATACATAGAAAATGGAGCATTTTGGAGAAAATTTGAGAGCCTTCAACCCTTCTGAAAATGGTGACAGAATGTGGCTATTTCATTACTGCATGAGGCTTTCCTGCCCTACTTCATGGTTTGTAATAAGTAGATATTATCTGACAAGCAGCAATACTCCCCCCCCATTATTTATCATTATTCATTAATCACACCTCAGTAATCACCTACATTATTTATTATTATTCATTACCTTTTGAATAAATAATAACCATGGCAGGGATTACCATTGTGAGGAGCATGGGGAAAGACAGGATATTCACGTGTGAAGTACCAGACTCCCACAGACTTTATTTATGAAGAAGTCTGCTGTGGGTAGGAAGAGTAGGAAGAATATTGTAGCTACTATGGTTTAAGTGAGGAAAGGCTTGTGAGAAGTATTACTTCTCATTATCCCAAATTATATAATTGAGGGGGGAAAAGAAAAAAAAGAAAAGCCAGACAATTTCAGACACTGAACTCTTTTTCAAAATTGAAATAGGAGCAGCAAAAATTTACTTTTGGATGTTATTATTTTATCATTGGATTGATAGGAATGGATTAGCATAACCTGGTTGTTAATGTATGTACTTACAACTCCTCTGAGCACAATTTACTTCTTCCTTAAATCTATTTCAGTATTGTATGCAGCTGCATCGATTTTGATGGAACTTCTGGCAGAGAGATTTATCTCCAGGATGGCTTTCTGATCACTTCCAAAGACAGAGATTGCGATCCCGATTGAAATGGAAGTCACTTCTCATCTTAAAGAAACGTAACATCTCTCATCTACATGTCCATCAACAGAAAGCTTATTAAAGTATTCTTAAAAGCACCCAGTAATGGATAACTCATGGCTGTCCTTTGTAGCTTATTTAAGAGCTAAAATCTCTTACTTAGCACAGATCTCCTTCCTGTTGGGAATTAAACCTCAGACTTATTGTCTTACACCCTCAGAACCCACTGAGATGTCCTGAAGCACATCACCAAACTGCACAGTGGCCTCCTTCAGTCTTTTCTTATGAAAGTTTAACTACTTCAACTTTTCTCACAGGTCCTGTTTCCTGGAGCTTCTCCCCTTCTTGCTGGCATCTGACTGAATCTCTGCAGCTTGTGCATGTCACGAAGCGGGTGCTCCAAGACCTCCCTCTCCAGCTGAAGCCTCCCCAGTCCCAGCTGAGCAGGATGTACGACCTGCCTGGTGTTGCCTTCCAGGGGAGACTTTCCTCTCCTCACTGTTAATTCTTATTCATCCTGGGAAGTGTCATAACCCCAGAGCTTTTTCCACAGTGCTCCCGTCAGGGCACTTTCTCTCCCTTTCATGGACACAGCCATGGTTTCTCCTTCCTGAGGAGTCATTTGCACCATTGTCCTATTGAATTTCATCTTGCTGATTTCCTGCTGCTCCTCCGATGAATCAGAATCATTTTAAATTCCAATCCTGTCTCCCAAACTGCTTGCAGTCCCTTCCAGCAAAGTGTCATTTGTAAATTTTATAGATGTGCACCTCAGTACATCATCCACATAGATAATGAAAATATTGAAGTAGTGTGGGACTCCAATCCTAATGTCCTTCCAGTTTAGAGGAGAACTATTCATGTGTGACTCCTCAGCCAATTGAGGACCCATCCTGATTCAAGACTTCCTCTAGATCATATTTTCCTTTTTTTGCGTCTAAGAAATGCAGTAGGATGATATTAAAATCAAGATACATCACAACTGTTGCATCCTCCTAAAGCACAATGGCAGGTGGCTCTAATAAAGAAGAAAATTAGATTGATATGACAGAAATTGTTCTTTTCAAGTCCATGTTGACTGCACCTTTTATTTTTATTATCCTCCAGGTGGTTATAAATTAATTAATAATTTAATCTATTATTTTTCTGGATTAAAATGAGTGGTCTATAGTTCCCTGGGGCCGTCTCTCCCCTTTCCAAATGTAGGAGCTATGTTCATCCTTCTCTGGTCCTCATACAATTCCCACCAACCTTTATTTCCTATCAGACATCCAGGAACCAATTTTAATTGAATATGCCATAACAATTAGGACTTGCAAAATTAGTTTCTTCAAGTCTGGCAGGTGCATAGCTCAACTCTTCCGTGTTTTCATCCATCTGGATCTGTTGCTGTATGTGCTGCAGGTTGCCATTCCTTTATGCTAAGTTTCTTAAGAATCACATAAATGACATCAGGTTAAAAAAACCTTTGCAAAAAACACCTCACAGTCATCTGCCTGCCCATTCTGGAATCTCTTAAACTTTTTGCTGTTATACCACAATTAATATGCACAGGAAAATAATAGTAAAAGTAAAAGAGGAGAATTATAAGTTCCATAGACAGGCCCTGTTGGAGTCAGGGGGGTTTGTTCCCTTCACACTGCATGTTTGAGAGTACAGGGAACACCCTTTGATCCTCTGCACACAAAATCCGGGGCCACTTTGAGTCACCTCTCCTGGAACTGGCAGAAAGGCCTTTCCCCATCCCATCGGTACATGTTGATCCATGCCTCTTTTGCCTGGAAGGCAAATGACACTCAAGTAAAACATTTTGAAGCTTCCTTACCCCACATTTGGCACTAATGAGCTGATGAGTGAAATTCGAAGCCAAAGATGTGTTTGCCAAGAGAACCCAGGTTCTTATTGCTGCCTGTGAATTGGTGTCTTCCCCAAACAGCCTGCAGGACAGGAAGGGTGTCCTCTCTTTAAACCATAAATCATCTCTTTAATTGGTGATCAGATGCTGTGTGAGAGGCCTGGCAGGTGTCAGTTCATGGCTGTGTAATTGAAGGCAGCTTGCTCTGCTGCATCCCTGCCCCTTGTCTCCTCAGTGTGCTGGAGAATCAATGCAAGCCTGAAGTGTGGCTTACAACAGCAGAGGGGAGAGAAACAGGAGGATGCAGAAGTTTATCTGCCTGCAGAGCAGTGTGTGGGTGACAGCTGAGGCAGCCTGAGTTGAAAGGCACCTCAGACGTGCATGGAGGTGGTTATCAGACATCAGAGAGACTCCCAGCACTGCTGCCCCAGCTCGTCACATCAGGGGCTGGAAGGAAAGGGGTGTACAGAGGATTTCCACTACATGGACTAGAAAATGAATGAAGGAAACTTCTGGGACAAGAACTCTTATCTCCTTCTCTTGAGCTAATGTCTGCTTTAGTTCATATGTCTGATATTTTCTTCATCTGTTCTTTTTTCTCTTCTCACTCACAAGGGGTGTAAGTGCACTGTCATGCACATCCTAAAACACAGTTTGGTGTAATCACTGCTGAGAGCTAGAAGGAACATGCTTTCCTTCAAGATCAATATTCAGGCCTAAGATATTTTGGGTTCCTCATGATATCAGCCATCTAACCCCTATTTAGGTGACTAACTCCTATTTTAACCAGCAAAAGTTAAGTCCTTAAATATCTTTAAAAAGCTGGTCCCCAGTGTCTTCCAGCTTCAGATCCAATCACTGCTTCATCAGTCCCTGGATCCAATCAGCAGTGATTGATTTAATGATGTCAATATTCCTTTCCACTCCTCCATAATTTCCTGTCCCTGCCCTTTATGACTTACTATAGGAAGCAACCCATTATGATAATTCAGTATTCCTACTGCAGACAACTCTGCTGAAAATGAAAAGCCAAATTCTCCACAGCCCCGAGAAGCATCAGGAGCTGCAGCAGCAGTGTTCAGGCAGCTATTTATTGAATTGTTTGTCTATAATGCAATGCCACAGTTTAAAAAATTAAATTAGTCTAATTATCCTATTTAAGGCGATAACTTTCCTGTTGCTACCACTCCCATAATTTTCTGCATTTTCATCTCCTAAATTATCCACTACTAGGGGTTTTTTTTCTAGTCCGTATATATCTGAAAAAAATATCCTTCGAGGTATAATTAACTTTTTCATTCAGAATCCTAATTTCCTCTCTCAGACATTTTCTGCAGTGTTTAAACTATTTATTATGCAAACTTAGAGAAGTCAAAACATGAATTATGTACGAATCTACGTACTGGAGTACGCAGCTAATCACTGCATCTTTGTGTCTTGTGGTTCAAGGGAACCAAAATGCACAGAGTAGAAAACATCAGAGTCCAGACCTCAGCAAATATTTTTTTTTCCTCCTGTGAAAGACATCCTTTTCCCCCCAGATTAAATAACCTAATGCCATCCTTTTAATGATTTTATTTTTTATCCTGTGCTCAGGTAGTTTCTTATCACCCACCACTGTGTTTGCCTCCCTTCACATCACGCTTCCTTCATCTCCTCTAGGCACTCTCACTGCAGTGGGACATGTGAAGACTTGCAATGTCTTCCTCAGGCTGGGGAAGAGCACACACAGTTGGTGTCTGATTTTTCTCCTTTTCCTGATTTTCCTCATCTGTTTATTATTTGCCCTTGCATTTCTTGTCTTTCCTGGTGGGATTTCACACTGTAATTGTGAGAGTGAGGACTGTCTTGTAGACATACTGTACTTATCAACGGCATTTGTCTCCTCACATCATTTAGGCTTTGGCAACATCCTAAAGGATGCTGACGTTCTTGTCGTGGTGAAAGCTGCACGGGGCTCCAAGCTTAGACTGAGGCCTGAAAGACATCAAAGAAAAAGAGACAGTGGTCCCAAGGATTTTTCAATCCATGACTCTTCATTCTGCTAATTAATAGCACATCAGTGGCCATCTATCTGTCCTATCAGCAGGGAGATGTTCAAAATCCCCTGTAGCTTTTCAGTGGCGTATTTTCCTGTGTGTCTGTTTGAACTAACATGGAATTACATTGCTTGGAGAAACCTTTTTGCCCCCAATGCGTGAGACTTGAAGAAAAGGAAAGGGAAAAAAAATATGTTTCTATTTATTTTTGCACATGGGATTTTTATGATGCATTAGCACAGAAAATGGACAAGCTCTGTGGGGTTGCATCCAAGGAGAGGATTGTGAAATGAATGAATTGGTAGAACTGGATCTTCTGATTGTGTAAGGCTGAAGATTCTTCACTGTTCTGCTGGGTTGAGAGCTGCAGCTGGATTTTCTGAGATATGAAGAGTTCTCAAAGGGATTTGTCTGAGAAAATAAGACTTACTTCCCCTAAATTTAGCAGCCAAAAGGTCAGCCATTCTGTCTAACTTACCAACCCAAATTCAGTCATCCCTGACTAAATAGTTATTAAAATGGGTGGGATAAAATATCCTTTTGGATTTTTTCTGTGTGTTGAATATATATAAAAGGAGACCAGACTGTATAGGAACAGAGACTGAACAGCTCTGACAGCCTTGATTGTCCAAGGCTTAGGAAGGGGAGGGAAATACAGTCCTGAATCACAGAGAAAAACCCCTTCTCTAGGAAAATTCTGGGCAAGACTTTAATTTATCAGGCCCTTAGTAGATTTTAAGCAGAGTAAATGAATGTGTTGTTGAAGCTGCGTCCATATTCAAGCCAAATCAAGGATGTTTGTGCTTCTGCAATGAAACTTGACCAACAGATAAATACTGCTGACCATGTGCAGTTGAAAGAGGAATGCTCCAGGTTGTTTTCTGGGAAGACTCATGTTCAAACCATGAGCTCAAACGCTGCTGAATGTACATTTTATTCCACGCCTTTGGCCACCAGCCCAGTGGACATATGGAAAAAGCTGGTAGGTGCAATTCATTAGGAAACAGAGGATGGGACTTGTGAATGTGGAAACCAAAATACTGAGGTTCTGTCTGTGAAGTCGGAGCAGATTTTTAGAGACTTTGGGATTTTATTCTAGGTGGGGTCATAGACCTTTCCCCAGGGAGATTCCTGTAGAACTGGGAAAGAGAGCAAACCTGACAAGTGTGGTTTTGTGAGGAAGATGGGTCTTGCAGTCTCCCAAAAGGGGAGGAAAAAGCATTGTTAAATACTCTTATATCAGCTTCAATGTTTCTTCCTAATTGGCTCTGTCTCATTACCAAAGGCCCCTGACTGCTCTTTTCACTCAGGCACATGGGTGTATGCATGAGGTAGAAGAACGTTTTTGGATTTTTGTTTCCTTCTCCATCCTTTTGACAGTCAACAGCTGAAGAGGAGGATTTTTGCAGTGGCTTAGCGGTAACCTCGGTATAACCTGAATGTAACTTCTCAGTCAGGCCATGGGACTCAAACCTGCAGTTTTAGAAAACCTGGTGGGAATTACAGATTTTGTGATTTGGTCCCTTAAACCATCCCATTAGTCTTGAAAGTTCAAACAAGCCTGTACCAGGGGGAGAAATAATTGCAGAAGAACTGAGATGGAACATCAGATGGAGATTGGAAAACAATCAAAATAAGTTAAAAATACCTTCTGCAAAGACAGCTACAGGCTGGTGCTTCTGAAAAGCTGAGTTCCTTTCTCATCAGGAATTCTCACTATTATTTTTATTTATTGCTTTTGATGCCTGGTCTATCATATCAAGAATTCTTCCAGCTCTGCTGCCTCCTGACAGATGCAGTGTGCAGCAAATGCCTTCCCAATGCAGCTGCCTCTGTCCTAGCAACAGGCTCAGGATGCAACCAAATCCTGCTGTGATCAGGCTGGACAAGTTGAAGGATGAATAAGATGGATGCAGTGATGGCTGCTGAGAGGATGAGGCTGAAAACTGTGTCTAGGAAACTTAAAGACTGGCTGCAGCAAATAAAATACGCACAGCAAGCGGAACAGATAATGTCAGTTCAAATCTTATTTATCTCATCAGTAGGAGATCTGTGAGTTCGTTGCTTTTCCTTTTTTTGCTATTTTTTGTTCGGGATGTCTCTCATTAACCTGCTTTTCCCTGGATTTGTTTGTGCCTAACTTTGGCAGCCAGCCAGCAGAAAGCAGGGCTTTAATTTCACAAACTGTAGACTGCGTCCCAGTTATTAAACCATATTTGTTTCTCTCTTTCCAGAGTTTTGTTTTAGGCTTGTTTTTCCTTTCTTTCCCTCCCCCTCCCTTGTTCTATGTTTTTTTTGTTTAATTTTTTGTTTCTATGTTGTTTTGCTTCTCTCATTCCCACCAAGGGAAAACAACGTAGAGATTTAACTCTTGGGGTGTCCCCAAAAAAACCTGCCATTCCAGGTGGGCTGGATGCTGCTCTGGAAAGGGTCCTGAACAATGGGGTCCTTGACAGTGCCAGGAGCTGTGCAGCTACAGAGTGACACTGTGACAGGAACTGCCTGGGGCTGAGGGACACTGGAGGACTGTGCTGGTGAGCTGTGATCTGAAGGATGTCCTGGTCCATGGGGTGAACGGTACTTTGATAATGCAGTGCCTTTTGGACACTTTTCAGTCAAAAAGTGAGGTTCTAAGAAGCAGGAAGGACATCCGTACTCCTTCTTTTCTCTCTCTAACTTGGAGTGGTTTAGTTGGTTGCTCAGCCTTTACATGTGGTCAGTGAAAAAACAAACTTTTCCCAGGAGACCTTTGCAGAGCAGATCTGAAGCTCCCCTTGCAAAAACTCCTCTTTCTCTGAACTCTAAAGGAACACCTCAAAGACACATTATCTAAACTTCAGTGTTGTAAATCTCTCCCTCTCCTAAGCAAGAACCAGTTTTGCAAACACAGACTCACGGTTCTGCATCCTGGAGTTTGAAAGAGAGTTTTAGGCATCTGTGTCCTTATTTTAAATAGCTCTTGTGACTGCTGGAGCATGGACCTGCATATAGGAGCAGCAGAGCTGAATAATCCACATTCAAATTTGGGCTCAGGCCAAGTTACCACTGTGAAAATTCTGGTTGCACGACTCAGGCAGAACATTTAAACAGAGCTTGGGAGAGGGGATTTCATTTCC